>NC_090755.1:72490305-72492805 GCF_036898095.1 Palaemon carinicauda
CTATCAGTAGAAGCATCAAATAATGGTTACCAAAGTATTTGAAAAAAAAAGAGGATAAGTAAAAATTATCATTAATTAAAAATAACTGAAATCTGTTTGTGAAAATTGATACCAAATACTTTGAAAAGATAATTAATTGACAACAACTGTAATAATAATAATAATAATAATAATAATAATAATAATAATAATAATAATAATAGCTATAAATTCAACTGAATGATAAAGCAAGCAAAGAAGTAAAAATTATAATAAGCAAAACTTGAATTACTTTTAAACTGTGCATGAATATCGCTCAAAAGAAGAAAAAAACGAAAAGATATTTGTGCTTTGGCCGAGTATGGCCAATCCTCAGCCTATACATTACATTCCTCCCAAGAGCTTGACTCTGACATGTTTAGTTTATTAAATTAATCCCCAAAAATACATCATTTCACCATGCCCGCAAAGTCCTTCGCCATTACTATCAATATTACTAACAATGGGATTTAATTTCTGTGTACTGCTTGGCACAACCGGGTTCAAGTCCCATTGATTTCGATCGTGGCGTTAGATAACTGAATTTCAGGATATCAAAAATTATTTCTAGGGTGGGTGTAAGTAGTGTGGAATGACCCTCAATGATCCTAGCATTTGGCATAATGGTCTAAATGACACAGACAACTGCTAACAATGTGAGCCTGTGCAAATCAAATTAGGCTTCCAATGGAATAGTTTAATGAACAATCTTTTTTTCAGAGAGTCAAGCTTTATAACAGAAGACTAGGAGTGCCCATTTATTCCAATTTTGAAAAAGGGAAAAATCATACATCTTAGCATTTTTTTTAATGAGTCTTTGGGAAAAAAATTAAGATCCAGAGGAAGGTTTTTTATGGTATGCTACAAAATTCTCCATCCACTGTCATGAAATACTTCTTGTTGCTAATTATTTCTGGACTGATCCACCATCCCATCTAATTCACTCTGACTACAAGTAGAAAGGCGAGAGAAAAACAACAGGGCAGAAGAGAAGGAAAGAACAGAACCTCTGTAATAAATATCTACGTGGAAAAAACAGATCAATAACATACTCGTAAAAGGTAACAATTACTACAGCAGAGTTAGGTAGTTCAATATTCGACTGGTCTTGCACTCCCAGACACCTGTCGTCCAGAAAGGGGTGAAATGGAAATCTCTCTCAAACACCCGGACATCCATCAATTTATATGAGTGACTGTACATACAGTATGGACACAGTATTGAAAGGAAATGGGAAAGTATGAAATCCCTTGGATATGGAAAGGTGGGGATAACCATAATTAATATTAGAAGGAGGTGAAAGGAAGGCCAGTACATACAGTATGGACAAAGTACTGAAAGGAAGTAGGAAAGTATGAAATCCCTTGGATATGGAAAGGTGGGGATAACCATAATTAATATTAAAAGGAGGTGAAAAGTAGGACTTTACATAAACGAAGAATAAAGAACTTTATCCTTGTACATAAACACAGAGTGTAAAGAAGTTCCTTGGATACAGAAAGGTGAGGATAACCATATTTGGAAAAAAAAAAAAAAAAAAAAAAGGAGGCGGCTAAAGGAAGTACAATATATACGGTATGGACAAAGTACTGTGACATCGTAGATAAGCACACAGTGGAAGGAAGAACCTTAGATATGGAAAGGTAGTGATAATCATAATCGGGATTAGAGGGAGATAAAATGAAGGGCAATACATACAGGAAGTATTGTGTCCTTGTACAGGAGATCACAGTGGAAACAATAATATCAAATATGGAAAGGTGGGGATAACCGTAATTGGTATTAAGGGGAGGTGAAAGGAAGGCCAATATATAAAGAAAGAACGAAGTACTGCGTCCTTATATATAAGCACACAGTTGAAGGAAAGCCTTTGAATATGGAAAGGTGGGTACATCCATAATTAGTATTACAGGAGGTGAAAAGAAGGTCGATACATACAAAATTGATAAAGTATTGTGGCTTTATATATAAGTACAAACTGCAAGTAAGAAGAAAGACTATTGAAAGGTGAGGATAACCATAATTGGTATTACAGGGAGGTCAATACATATAGGAAGGTTCAAGTACCGTTGCTGGCATAGGAGTGCATAGTGGAAGGATGACTCTTGGATATGGAATACTGAATATTGAGAGTAACCATAATTGGTATAAGAGGAAGCTGGAAGGAAGGCCATTACGTAAATACAGAAAGGGTACAGTGCCATGGCTGATATAGGAGCGCAGAGTGGAAGGACGATCAAATGGTACATGAAGGACAGAATACCATGATTGGTATTGAAAGGCACAATAGAATGACAAAAAAAATCAATGAACATTAAAATGCTGATATTGGAGAGTTTGGAAGAAGGAAGAACAAGGAGTTTGGAAAAAAAAATACCATAGCTGGTATCAAATTGCACAGTCGGAGGTCAAGGTTAATTCATGGTCATTGAAATGATAGAACCATAAAGTACTAAATTATATAGTGGAAGAAGACTAACCG
>NC_090755.1:72495305-72580305 GCF_036898095.1 Palaemon carinicauda
TCTGCTTGTCGGAGACATTATAAATCTATCTATTTTCTTCTGTTAGTTTATTTGTCTATGTCCTCATTCAACAATCGATCTTCCTCTCCTTTCCTATTAACTCATTTTCTCTATGGCTCATGTCTCAGGAAATTATTCGATAGTTTTAGACTACAATTAAACTGTTCAAGTCTAGATGTAAAAATCGATTTATCAATGTCTTTATCATTCAATAGATTCGTCTGTCTTCACCAGCTAATTTATATTTGTCTATCAACTTGTGTTATTGATCCATCAACCAATCTGTTTATTTATGTCTATAATTGTGTATTGATATATTTGTCTAATTATTGATTTACTAACGTGTTTTCCTGGTCTCATCTATTCATCACTCTTCCTATGTCCTAATCTATCCATCTTTTTGTCTATTAAGTGGGTCCACAGGTTAACTTGTGTTTATAATTTCTTTTGTTCTTTATCTATTTATGATTTGATGGGAATGGTATTCGAAGATTCGCTTTTCCTCTTATCAGTATCCACATGTTAATGTTGGTAAAATAGGATGCTATAAGCCCAAAGGCTCCAACAAGAAAATATAGCCTAGTGAGGAAAGGAAATAAATAAACTATATGAAAAGTAACGAATAAAGAATATAGAATACCTTAAGATCAGTAACAACGTTAAATTACATTTATCATATAAAAACTATGAAGAGAGTTATGTCAGCCTTTTCAACATGAAAATATTCGCTGCAAGTTTCAATGATTCAACTATCCGATCAGGAAGATCATTCCACAAGCTGGTCACAGCTGGTATAAAACTTCTAGGCTCAATAATACTGTGTAATACTGAACCTTGTGATGCAAAATGCAAGACTTAGAGCTAACTGCACATCTATTACTACGTACAGGATGGTACAGTCTGGAGAGATCCAAATGGAAAAGAATAGCAGGAAGTATGCAAAATATTATGCATCATGCATAAAGAACTAACTGAACGACGGTGCCAGAAATTAATATCCAGAACAGATATAAGACATTTAATAGACCGCAAGTTTTGGTCCAATAAATTAAGATGAGAGTCAGCAGCTGTAGACCAGACTGGATAAGAATACTCGAAACAAGGTAGAATGAAACGAGGATCCAAAGTTACACACACGAAAATTCCACTCTCTAAGTCTCTCTTAAATTAAGCAACCCCCATCTTTTCACAATGGTATTCAAACTGCTGCTTAATAACTTTAAGAACCCTCTTCATTAAACAACCACTATTTAAAATGTTTATTTAATTTAAACAGCTATCTCCTATACTGGTCTCCTAGGTGAGACCTTTATCATAAAATGACTAGTACATAGCTATTTCTCGTTTAGCATATATACCGAAGACATTTTTTGTTTTAAATATTTACAATGGCCTCAAGGTTTATTACAATTCAGAAAAAAAGAAAATGTGCGAGGAGGAAAACTATGTATACGAGAAGGACAGAGATAATCCCGCAAAACGAAAACATAATGGTGATGCGGACTATTTTATGAAGGCTGCAAAGGCTCGCATTCACACGCTTTGTAATTTGTGATGAGCCTACATTGCTGTATAGATCGGGTAACCATACTCATGCCGCTTCACAAGCAGCAAGTGAAGCACGAGTTGCTGTGAGAAGAACTACCTTAGGAATTCCGCCTTAATTTCTAAAGGATAATGTTCAATTCAATCTCAATTTCATGATTAAACGTACATGTAAGAAATAAGTTTATTCAAATATAATGAATAAATAAATAAAACAAAGTAACATTTTTAAGATGATTTTTTTTTGTGGGTGGAATTTTCATGGGTTGAATTTTACATGGGTGAAATTTTCGTGGGTGGAATTTTCGTGGGTGGAATTTACATGGCACTGAATGAAAGAATTAAAACATTTCTTCAGAATAGATTGATCATTGAAAACCTTAAAAGACTTTCTCGATAAGCTATTTTATTGTGCAATTGAAGAAGACAGACCTGATGTATTTCTCATAAGTAAATTGGTTGAGATCTTGATGTTGAGGAGCCACTTTTCTAGAACTACTTACAATTATACTTTGAGTTTTGTTTGGGTTCAACTTCATGCCCCATAATTTGCACCATGCTCTAATTTTAGTTAGATCTCTTTTAAGGGATTCAGCAACCCCAGATATACATTCGGGCGATTGAATTGAGGCAAAGAAAGTAGCATCATCTACCTATGCAACAAGCTCATTTTCGTGGCCCAAACACATACTAAGTGTATGTGTTACGAAAAGTAATGGGCCAAGAACACTACCCCCAGGAAAACTAGATATCACATTCCTATACTCACTATGGTGCCAATCAATGACAACTCTATGCAATCTACAATTTAAAAATTCAATATTGATGCTAAAAAAGGCCAAGATACTATAAACTATTTGAGTTTGGAAACAACAGCCTCATAATTAACACGGTCAAAGTCAGCCCTAAAATCAAGGCCAATCATATGACTTCCTGATCACAATCAAGGGATTTCTGTACAGCACTGGAAATTTTAAGAAGAGCATCACATGCTCCTAAGTTTTTGCAAAAGCCAAATTATAAACTAGGGAACAAATTATTACCTTCAGCATATTATAGACGTTTTATTAAAAGATGTTAAAATCTTTAGATATTATGGGAGATTCGGCGATAATCAACAAATTTACCTAATGGTGTAACATTGCCAATTCTCTAACAAGTGCAAAAAGAACTTCTTGCTAACTTGCAGAAAATAGCAGACGACTTAGGAGCTCATAAATCAGCGAGCTTAATTGAAAAACAAAAGGAAAATACCATTTGTGTGTACACCTCCATAAGCATCAAGGTCCATCAAGAGTGTTTTAATTTCAAGGGACCGAAAAGCTAAATTGGTTAGTTTAGCCTCAGAAAAACAGGCATGAGGATGATCGACTTTCCTATTATTTTGTTTTCTGTCAAACACATCAGCCAAAAGGGTTGCCATTTCCTTTGGGCAGTAAGTGATAGAGCCATCCAGTTTAAGTAAAGGAGAAACTGTTGCCTCTACACCAAAAAGTGAGGATTTAAGGGTAGCCCACTACTTATGTTCCTGGGTTGTACCAGTAAGGGTTTCTTTTATGGTCAAATTGTATTACTTTTCAGCTGAAGCATAACCTCTCTCTGAGTAACAACTCTTAGCAATGTATACTTATTCCAAGTCAAATTTGATCTGTTACTCTTCCAAAGATGATAGGCTTCCTGCTTTTCCAAATAAGCTGGTCTACAATCATCATTGAATCCTGGTTTGTTTTTCACTCGGCAATTTAAAACACGAGAAGGGATACGCCTATAAATTATGTTGATCAGATTCTAATTCAAGGCAACAACATGGCTCAGCACTTTCGCATAACTGTGACCAATTCAAATGCAAAAGATCACTCAAAATGCCATTACATTCTGCTTGATATTTCATATATATCATACATGAGTATAACACGTCAGTGACAGGCTGCTCAGTTTTCATTACTATCGAAACCAAGACATGATCGATGTCCCAACTAGAGAACCAACTTTACTTGTCATAATATGCATGTATGTATGTATATATATATGTATATATATATATATATATATATATATATATATATATACAATAGTATTTATATATATATATATATATATATATATACATATATATATATATATATATATATATATATAAACACACACATATATATATATATATATATATATATATATATATATATATATATATATATATATGTATATATATGTAAATATATATATTCCTTTTAGAGGAAAGAAATGGGCCAAAAAGCTTAAATGTAGACTGACAACTGAACGATAAGAAAGATAAAAGCTGGAGAACCAACCTTATCATCACCATCTGCCGATACTAGTCCACTGCGGAACAAAGGCCTCAGACATGCCCTTCCACTTGGGTCTGTTTATGGTCTTTTACCAGTCATCATCATCATCAGCCGTTGCTAGTCCACTATAAGACAAAGACCTCAGGCATATCCTTCCATTCCCATCTGTTTATCGTCTTTCTACGCGAGTCAATACTCACAATTTTCTTAGCTGGCCAATGCATCGTCTTCTACGCCTTCCCATGCTTCGTTTGCAATCTCTAAGGATCTTTTGTTATTCTTCTTATCCTTCTGTTATCTTTCATTCTCAATATACGTCCCGTTCAAACCCATTTCTTTTTCTAACATGTTAGAATATCCTCTACTTTAGTTTGCTCTCGTATCTATGATGCTCTTTTTCTGTCTCTTAGTGTAATTCCTATCATTATCTTTTTAATAGATCTGAGTTGTAACGAGCTTATGCTCTACGGCTTTAGTAAGGCTCCAAGCTTCTTATATATACTATGTATCAAAGAAAGGGACGGGCCAAGGAGCTCAAATGTGGACTGACAGCTGAACGATACGAGAGAGAGAAGAGTTGATAAACACGAGTAGAGAAGAGATTTCCAGATTTTTGAAGTGAATGGTATCAAGGGTAGATTGAAAGGTTTGATTTTTCGATAATTGTAACTTTCATTTTGTATCTATTAAAAGTGTGAAATTGAAGCTGGCCTTGCTCCGAGAACAGCCCAAATATCTGTGGGGGTAGCGTATAAGGGGAATGTTGGGGAAGTTTTGTGCAAGGTCTGTGTTACTACTACTACCATCACTACTACTACTACTATTACTACCACCATATTTTTGTTCGTGATTTAGGTCGTGATATTCATTTTTTCTGCTATAATACGTTTGCACTATTTTCTGCATTCGTCCTAGTGCCAAGCAGCATAAAAGAGGAGGTTGATCGGATGGTGAAAAAAATCCATCGTTAACAACATCAATAATAATAATAATAATAATAATAATAATAATAATAATAATAATAATAACAACAACAATAATGATAATAACAATGATAATAATAATAATAATAATACTAATAATAATAATAATAACAACAACAACAATAATGATAATAATAACAATAATAATAATAAAAATAACAATAATGATAATAACAATGATAATAATAATAATAATAACAATAATAATAAATAATAATAATAATAATAATAAATAATAATAATAATAACAACAACAACAACAACAATAATGATAATAATAATAATAATAATAATAATAATAAATAATAACAACAACAACAACAACAACAATACTCGCTGACGATCATAGCGTAAATAGATATGTATTATGCTTTACTGAAGGTTGCCCATAATGGGATAAAATTGGAACGTTTACATGCCCTTCTCAGCCAATAGGAAACATACAATTCAAGTGTGTAAGTGTAACAAGAAAATAAATAACAGGAAATAAAAAATGGAACCCAAGCAAAGCGAAATACACCATGGAAGAGAAACAGACCGAAATTTATATTCCTTGCAGTACAATCAATTCAGCGAAAGCCTGGCACATCCATCAGGCCCAGATTACTCGTACAGCTGGCAGACATACGATTGATAATTAAGTCATACGGTTGGCAACACTGTTAATCCAGAAAACACCCTCTATCAATATGGCTTACAGTAATTTATGAAATGGTAGAGCGATCGCTGAAAGGCTTTATACTAGCTGTATTTGTTTCATTCCATTTTTTACTACATCATCTTCTAGATTCTAGAAGGTGCAATAGTTAAATAACGAATGTGTGATTTTATGATAAAATGGTTATCAAATGCAAGTTGACCAGGTCATATCCAAGGATAAAACAGTCAGGGATTAAGAGAGAAAAAGATGGCTAGCAACAAAAGAGAGGAAAAAGTCAATGGAGAGGTAAAGTTTGAGTAAATGGATTTTAAATAAATAAAACACCGAGTTGCTGTTGGAGATAAATGCATTCCTGGGTCGAAGGAGGAGTATTTTGCAGATTAGTTGAATATAAAGGATGAAGATAGGCAGAACTATGTGATAAAAGCCTTAAAATGTTAGTATAAGGCTGAGAATGTTGCTGGAAATGAGGACTGAGGAATAAAAAGGTGATTATGAGGTTATAGAAAGGAAAGATACCAAGAATTGACGACGGATATATTATCAGTGATAATCTAATTGAGTCGTTGACCAGGGTTATTAAGGTATATATGATTAAGGTAAAAGTTCTAAACGCAAGGGTAAGAAGAAAAATTTTTCATTCTATAAATGAAAAAGTGATAAAAATGAATAAGAATTATAGCGGCAAAATGTTACTTTGTATAACAGGTAGTTGTATGGTAGGCTTTTGGTAGGTAAAGTAAGACAGGTGACCGATGGATATATAATTTTATATAATAAAAGAGGGAGTGTAGATCGAGTCACATGGGGAGTCTTAAAGGAATAAAGATGTATGTGGTATACATGACCTGGAAAAGCTTATATTATACTTAAAAGCGACACAATATGGAAAACAACACTGGAAATACAAAACGTAGAAGATAAGCTGTTGACGAGTTAATTCTTTTTTCTAAAAAATTGAAGCGTGTGTCGGAGTATGGCTGATGTTAGAGGTAACAGGTTACGTACGGCCAATAAATCAAGGTGGTGAGTAAATTAATCAATGCCATTGCCATGTAAAGGCTGTTGGGATAGGGGACGCGACGCTTTTATATAGTCCATACCAAAAGAATAATGTTGGGGATTGCAGGTGTTCAATCAGAGGGAAGCAACAGACAGGCATTGTGATGAAGGCTAAACAAAACGTGAATCGTAAGTTTATATTGACAAGTAATACGTGGTAATAATAATTGGGTCATAATTCTCGTACCCCTTAAAGAAATTCAACTCCAGTTCACCCAAATTATTTAATAATTCATTTTAAAGGGTGGAAGTGTCTGTTTTACTGACAGATAACTGACATTCCATCAAGAAACCATCACTTTAAAAGGTAGTCCCTTTGTAATAGTTGCGACTTTCCTTCCTTGTAACCACGGAGATTCAGTAGTTTATCAATGCCCATCTTGGTCAATTCAATACGAAAAGACTTCAAGATGTTTATTATAAACTCTTTTATGGGAATAAGCAGTAATTTAAACAGACTTTTCGTTACAAAAATAAGCACCGAATAATAGGCTCTTTCATATAGCCTGATTTGGGGATGAATACTTTTCCTATGCTACGTAATCTTTAGAAACACGATTAGAAACACGAGTTAGGCTGTTATTAGGAAAACAAGAAAATCTAATGTTTATAAAATAGATGAATTAATGTTTATTACATTGTTAAGAAAAAAAAACCGTAATCTTAATCGGAAATTCTCCGTAAAAAAATATACTGTTTTCAACCGCATTTCAGTAAACTACAGGGGACCGTATTTTTTACTCTACTTTGTTATCATCTTTCACACGTTGGTAACCGTAATATCACTCTTTTACGTCAATATATCTGTTTTTAAAACGGTAAATGTCTGGCAACATTTATTTCAGGTTTTTTTTTTTACCGGTTTTTACGACACATTTTTAACAATAAGACCATTTATAAATAGTTCAAAACTTAAGGAAGAATTTTCATAGAACCTCGACAAGCGTGTTTCAGCCAGTTTTGTATGAGGAAATAAACTACATAAAGTTGTGTTTCAATTAACATGTTAACATAATCAGTTTAAATTTACGTAAAATATGTCATAAACCAGGGGTTCCCAATTACTTTTGGTCATTACTCCACTTTTTCAAAAATACTGGCTAGCGCCAAGCTTGTTACCCCCCACACAATTTCTATCATTTTGTACATGAATAATATAAAACATTTTTATTTGGTTGAATCTTCCTTTATTCGTTTATTATTGAGGCAAGTATATTCAGAAGTACTATTACTTCTGTTGTAAATAAAAAATGCATACATATAATAAGGTCGAAAATAAATTGAGAGAATATATAACTGAAATAATGTTCATCAGGGTAAAAAAGACAAATAAATCAGTAAATACTTCTGCTGGAAATGAATCAAATAATTTTATGTGAATAATCCCACCTTCAGTTGAAAATAAATAGTGAAAAATATATACGTACTTCACAAAAATCTTCAGTGGAGTGAATAACAACATCAGTTTGAGATATCTTCAGTAATGCGAGGAGATAAATTTATAAGGGAACTTCTGGTGTCATTTTCCAGGTTCAATCTATATCTGTCTTTTCCTCGGATGGTCAAAAGTGCCGAAAAGCCAGCCTCTCACATCTAGGTTGAACAAAATGGTAAAAACATCTCAACTGGCTCTAAACTTGCCAGAGAACTCTTTGTTACAGCTAATCCAAAAGGAAGATAATTTCATGGGGTTAAATTCCTCTTGTATGGGGTTCCTTGATTTTATTTCAAGTATTTGTTCTGCGAGTCCACTTGGTTCATCTGGCCGATGTTCAATGTTACATGTGAATGGATTCTAAATCCAAGCATTGTTGAGTGGGTTAATTTTATAGAAATATTTTTCCATCCTCAGGCGCTGGCTATTTAAATGCACACCCATTATTCGCTTCATATCACTCAAGTATATAGAATCTGTATCTTCCAAAAACTCTCCTGAATTAGAAAATGCACATATTCTGTAAGTTTTCAATTTTGAGTCCCAAATATCCATTTTGCTACGAAATCCCTGTGCTTTTTCATTTAATGAGATAACATTTTCTTCTGGTCCTTACCGTGATGTGTTCAGGGCATTTATATGCAAAAATATGTCTACTACTTAGTGCAGAATGGAAATCCATTTCCCTGCTGAATTGTGCCCCTCATCATCCAAAAACATTTCAATCTCAGTTTTGAGCTGAAATACTCGTTCGAGAACATTTACTCGGATAGCCATCTGGTTGGAGCATAATACAACAGACAGCGATGTTCAGAATCAATGTCCCCACACAAAGAAATAAACAGTCTTGAGTTTGAAGCACTTGACTTGATGTAACTAGCTATTTCCATGATATTACACATCACCTCCTCCAAAACAGGTCGCTCAGACTTTACTGCCAGTGCTTGACGATGGATAATACAGTGTGTTTCAAGATCAGAAGGATTTTCGTTTTTTATATACGCCAAAAATCTTAAGTTAACACATGGCATAAATGGTACACCATCTGTTGTTACTCCAATGCAGTTTTTTTCCAATCTAGATGCATATCTGGTTCATCAAAAGTGCATAAACTTTTCTGATTACATCCACACCTTTTGTAGTTGTTTGAAGTGGACTGCACTGTCTGCACATAAGTTGATCTTCTTCAATCTCCCTTTCTCCTTTGTACCGGATTTATACCATTAATGCATTATTCTCAACATCATTTGTTTCATACAGTTGAATTGCGAAGATATCGCTTTTTTAACCTGGGAAATTAATTGATCCTTAATATAATTTGATATAAAGGATATCAAAATGAAAACTGCAATTACCCCCATCAAATGCAAAATTACCCCCAGTGGGGTAATTTACCCCTATTTGGGAACCACTGCGATTAAATACAAATTCTGTACTCAACCCCAATCAAACATTTCACTGATGTATTCTGTAACGATAAATATTCACAAAACTAAATCTAAAAATAATATCATTAGGTCCTTATCAGTTTTATATAAAAATAACACAGCATAAAGTTCCCTACGAAATTATTAACAACCGAAAGAACAAAATAAACATAAATTACGTTATAAAATTATAAATAGAGTTGACAGCTTTTGCTTAAAAGGCAATGGGTTACAACGCGACCTGGGACGTAAATGCAACTGTTCAAATACATCGGCTTCTTGGATGCAGCGTTAATGCGAACATGCCCAGGGAATACAGAGACCTCTGAAGCATCTAATATTCAACTCCAGAAAATCAGGGTTCATAATTTCTACCGACAGAGAGAGAGAGAGAGAGAGAGAGAGAGAGAGAGAGAGAGAGAGAGAGAGAGAGAGAGAGAGAGAGAGAGAGAAACCTTTAAATATAAAAATTATCAATTTGGCACTAGATGATATACAATTTATATATATATATATATATATATATATATATATATATATATATATATATATATATATATTGTCACAACCTCAGCTTTCCACTTGACTATTCATTCATAAATTCTCAGTACTGAGGGCAACACTTCATGTAGGTATAGTAGATATATTAGGAGAATGATCAAATTAAAGTTGAAATTAAACAAAGACTTTACTTATTTTAAATCACGTATAAATATATAACAAAATAATAACAAATAACCACTTAATAAACACTATAAACAAGTGAAGAATTAGCCACCGGATAACAAACTCAAAAGTATTAACTTGAAAGAGCTTGGAAATAAACATTTCCAAGGATTACATACGTAAAAATACAAAAGGTAATTTCATTCATGCTGTCCGCTACGATCAGCAATCAATAGATGGCGCTAAAATTATACACAATAATAGGTGTAATTAGAAATGCTAAATAATGATAGGAGGGTTATTATAGTTCCCCCCTGTTAGGAATGAAATTACTATGGCAATCTTATTGACAAATTTAGTGAATTGTGGTTTTCTGTCTAAGACGTGATAATGCGTCGGCGATGGTGTTGTTTGATCCTCGAATGCTGTGGATCTCAATGTTGTAAGACGACAAGATGTATGACCATCGAAGAAGTTTCTTGTTGTTAAGCTTTGCCCTTTCGAGGAAGGTAAGGGGTTTGTGGTCGGTGTAAATGACGACACGTGCAGCACCTTCCAGATATGGACGAAAATGAAGGACAGTTGCAAAAAGACTATATAATTCTTTCTCGATGATAGGCCATCCTAGTTGAGCGCCTTTGAACGCTCCCGAGTAATAAGATACTGGCAGCAGGTGTTCCAACAAAGGAGGAAAAGTACTGGTCCCATTGATTTCTTGCAGTAGGACACCACCAAATCCAGTATTGCAAGCATCGACCTGTATAAAAAAAGGTTTAGTAAGATTAGGAGCTTGCAACAAAGGAGATGAAGTCATGAATAACTTTAGCTGCCGGAAGGCCTTATCGTGATCCTGTGTCCAGTGAAACCTTACTTTGCTGGATGTCAAGACATTTAGAGGAGAAGTTATGATGGAAAAATTAGGACAAAACTTTGAATAATATGACACCATACCTAAGAAAGTTTTGAGTTCTTTTTTATCACTAGGAGTGGGGAATGAAGTTAAAGCCTTTACATTAGTATCCTTGGGTAATATGGAGCCACTGCCAATGACATGTCCTAGGTATGTAACTTTTGCCTTACCAAATGAACTCTTGGCTAAATTAATAACTAGGTTAGCTTCCAGGAGTCTTTTGAAAAGTTCTTTTAAGATCTTGAGATGTTCGTCCCAGGAGATACTAGCAATTACGATGTCATCCAAATAGACATACACACCCTCCAAACCACGTGTAACTTCATGGACCATCCTTTGGAATGTAGCTGGAGCATTAGTCATCCCAAATGGCAAAACTCTGTATTCAAAGAGACCAAAAGGTGTTATAAAGGCTGATATCTCTCTTGTCCTATCTGTTAATTTGATTTGATAATAACCCTTCAAGAGATCAATCTGGGTAAGGTATTTAGAATTACTCACAGAGTCAATAATATCCGCAATTCTAGGTAATGGATAAGCATCCTTGCCGTTACAGAGTTAACCCTTCTATAATCCGTACACATACGATAGGAATTGTTAGGCTTTTTTACTAAAATACAAGGCGATGCCCAGGGAGACTTACTTGGTGCAGCCAAATCTAGTTTTAGTAAATACTCAACCTCAGCCTTCAAGGCTGGTAATAAACGATGGGACACCCGATAAAAAGGTTGACGAACGGGATTGGCGTTTGGTTCTAGCACAATATCATGTTGCACCAAGGTACAGCAACCATGAGTGTCTGAACATATTGCAGGATAAGACTTCAGAACAGCCTCTAATTCTTCCCTTTCCACCTTAGGAAGATGACCAAGATACTGTGAAAGTAAAGAAAGAATCTGTGAATTACTAGCATCTTTCCATGACAAAATATGATTATGAGCCAAAGTTTCTTCTTCGTCTGGCTCAAGAGGAGCTAAAAGTTTATCATTATCAACTGCCTCGGGTACTAGGTTTTTCGGGGTAGGAGAAGTCTCGATGGGAGTAGTTATCCTCGAGTTGTGAGTGGAGTGATCAGTCTCTCTACATATCAGGTGAAGTACCTGTGGAGAAATCTTTGCAGATTGGTATGGTTTTATAAGATTAATGTGCACTAACTGGCTAGGCTTCCTTTTATCTGGAGTTTCAATTGCATAAGTTGTTTTAGAGACCCTTTTAGTGATTTTATACGGACCCATAAATTTTTCTCTCAATGGAGCTCCTGGAACTGGTCGATATACAAGTACATCATCTCCTACTTTGAAAGTTCTAATTTTGGCCTTTTTATCGTAATGGTTTTTCATTCGAATCTGACTGTTAGTTAAATTCAGATTGGCAAATTCATAAACATGGTCAAATTTAACCTTAAGACTTTGAAGGTATTGCGGAATACTTACTTGCTGGTCTTTGTAAGTACCTCTTAGGGTGTTTTCTTTTACCATACTAAGGTTTGTCCTAGGTCTGCGGCCAAACATCATCTCGAAGGGAGAAATTCCAGTCGATTCATTAGGTGTACTCCTAAGTACATACATAAGCAGATCCAGGTCTTCATCCCAGTCTCGTCCAGTTTCACAAATGTACTTGCGCAGGAGGTTTTTAATGGTCTGGTGTACTCGTTCGAGGGCTCCATTAGTCTGAGGGTGATAGGCTGAAGCAAAAATATGGGAGATGTTTAATTGCTTTAAAGTTTGCTTAAACAAATCACTAGTGAAGTTTGTCCCCTGATCACACTGAAGCTCTTTTGGAAAACCAAAAATGGTGAATATTTTAAGAAGATTAACAATAATTGTTCTAGCAGATATGTTTTTTATAGGTACGGCTAAAGGAAATCTAGTAGTTGGACACAACAAGGTTAAAATGTACTCATTTTGTTTCTTAGTTTTGGGAAGTGGACCAACACAATCTACAATTACCTTTTCAAAAGGAGAATTAGGTACTGTAATAGGAACTAATGGTGCTGGAGGTATTTTCTGATTTGGTTTACCAGTTACCTGGCAGGGATGGCAAGATTCTATGTGGTGCTTTACATCAGCTTTCATACCAGGCCAGTAGTAATCGTCCAGCAAACGCTTATAGGTTTTGGAAATGCCTAGATGAGACTCTGCTGAATGAGCAAGATCCAATAAGGCTGCACGAAGATTAGAAGGAACTACAAGCTGGTAACTATCATGCCAGGAATTTTGTCCTGCAATCTTCAAAGGTCTATAACGTCTCATAAGGATGTTATTATCAAGATAAAAATATGGTAACTTACTTTCATCAACGTCATCTTTTACTTTATCAAAGTATTCTTTCAAACTATAATCAGACCTTTGATACTCTACAAATTCATCTGAGGGAATATCAACAAGATCAGCAAGGACTTTTTCACCTAAGGTACTTTGATCCACCTTACCTGTGTGTTCAGTGTCGCTAGAAGTTGAGGTTGTAGACCTGGTTACCACTTGGCAGGGAAGCTCTACCACCGGAGAAAACTCTTTGCAAGCTTTTTCGATCACTACTTCAGGCTGCGTAATGATAAGACTAGGAGTACCGTTAGTTTGAGCCAAGTCATTACCAAGTATCATGTCTATGTTCTTGCAAGGCAGGTCAGAATCCAACAAGGCGACATTAGTTGAACCTTTAAAATAAGGACAATCAAGAGAAATCTGTACAATAGGTAAAACCTTTTGACAAGTCAAATCTGACACAGTTACATACTGATCTGTTGGTTTAGCTGAATCTTTTAACTTTGAGCTAATGATAGTTTGAGAGGACCCTGTATCTCTCAAAATTTGCACGGGAATATCATTTACTTTACCAGGATATGTAAATGCTGTAAAGTCTGATAGAGGTTGAGCACAGTGAAGAGTCGTTTTATTTGCAGTATTCCCTGATTTGGGTCCTTGTGAAAAAGCATTAGGAGAAGCCTTACCATGAGATGCTTTGCATTTGGGACTAGGACAGTCTTTAATATGATGACCTTCTTTCTTACAAAAAGTACAAACCTGGGGGGAAGATGAAGGCGAGGACGAATGTGGTTTAAGTTTATGAATGAGATGGTAATCATCAGCTAATAGGGCAGCCCTTTTGCCATCTTTTTCCTGTTTTTCTCTAATAAACATTGCCACATTAGCTGGAATACGCCTCAGGAATTCTTCTAAAACTACTAAATTCTTTAATTGTTCTAAAGTAGTTATTTGTTCCTTGTCTATCCATTTATTAAACTGCTTCAACTTCAATGTGAAAAACTCTAGATAGGTTTGAGCTTGGTTCTTCAAAGTTTGTCTGAAGATTTGTCTATACCCTTCTGCTGTAACACTATAAGCATCTAATATGGCAGTTTTAAAGACTTCATAATCCCTTTCTTGGACAAGTTGTGCTGCCACATATGCAGCTCTTCCTTTGAAGGAGTTTCTGATTAAGAGAACATATTGGTCTCTTGGCCAGTTGAGAGACGTTGCAGTGTTTTCAAAAGTAATGAAAAAAACATCAGGATCTTTTTCATCGAAGACAGGCAGGAGTTTGCGTGCTTTACTAAGGTCAAAAGCATCAGGTAGCTGTTTTTCTGCCAACCTTTCTTCTATTCTTATGGCTGATAGTTCCTTTTCCAACAGAACTTTTTCTTTACGTTCTATTTCAAGTCTTCTTTGCTCAGTTTCTACTGCGGCATTTGCAGCTTCAAGCCTTTTTTGTTCAGCTTCTAGTGTTAACTGCTGCAGTTCAAGTTGGAGTTTCAATTTCACTATCTCTGGGTCTTCAGTTATAGTAACAGTACGAGCAGCACCTCGTTCAAGTGTTAAAGGCCTTAAGGGAAGAGCCTCTTCTTCAGTTATGTTACCACTATTTATCAGGAAATCTAATATCTTTCCCAATAATTCAGCTTTCACCACAGCATGACCTACAGATATTCTTGCCCTTACAGCTATTTGGCGAAGCTGGTCCTTTTTAGCTTCGTGTAACGTATTTAGGTGCTCCCTGGGTGCACCTAAAAATTTCTCAAGATCAAAAGGCATCTCTCAATACTGATAAAATGGAAAATATCACTGGAAATTATATTACTACTATACGCAAGCTTTAAGACTTAAAAACGTCAGGGCATTCATGGATTTATGGTGCGAAGGCACCCACAAACCAGAGGAATTTCCTTAATCCTTAAGTCCTACAATGTACAGAAATTCACTTAAATGAACAAGGCTTTAATAATCCATGCCAATCAGAAAACTTGGTTCACCAATAATGCACAACCACTAATAATCTTGAATAAAATATTCTTAATGAAGTAAATAATTGGAAGTACCAACAGTTACCTGAACAAGGAATAAACCTTTAAATATCCATCGAGGTGGAACGAAGTTCTTGACCACGTGGTCGTAACAATATGAAGCCGAAATCCTTTAAAGAGCGAAGGTCGTACCCTGAGTAAGAGGAGCAGAAGTTCCTAAGGAAGGAATCTTTCAATTCCTTATGATGAGGTTTTGAATGCCTCGAAGCACCTCGAGAAGTTGGGGCGACTATGAAGATATCGCTAAGCGATGGTAGTCAACAGAGTCGAGGGTTAAAAGAATGACGAATTCTAGGCTGCCATTACCCTGCCTGCACGTCCTCCAAAATCTCAATGCATGCTTAAGATGACGTGTAGCAACACGACATTCTCTAGGTGAAAGTGTGAGCGCGCTGGAGAACACTATCCGGTGGTGGTCAGTTATAAACTAGCAAAATATCACTAATACACTACACTCATGTTGTCCATCATTTTAGAGAAACAACAAAATGAATTTCACAATCCGTCAAGATCGAGCGTAAGCGTAACACATACGTAAGTACATCCCGGTCAGGCCCCCAATTTGTCACAACTTCAGCTTTCCACTTGACTATTCATTCATAAATTCTCAGTACTGAGGGCAACACTTCATGTAGGTATAGTAGATATATTAGGAGAATGATTAAATTAAAGTTGAAATTAAACAAAGACTTTACTTATTTTAAATCACGTATAAATATATAACAAAATAATAACAAATAACCACTTAATAAACACTATAAACAAGTGAAGAATTAGCCACCGGATAACGAACTCAAAAGTATTAACTTGAAAGAGCTTGGAAGTAAACATTTCCAAGGATTACATACGTAAAAATACAAAAGGTAATTTCATTCATGCTGTCCGCTACGATCAGCAATCAATAGATGGCGCTAAAATTATAAACAATAATAGGTGTAATTAGAAATGCTAAATAATGATAGGAGGGTTATTATAATATATATAGATAGATAGATATATATGTGTGTATATATATGCATACATACATATATATATATATATATATATATATATATATGTATACATACATACATATATACAGTATATGTGTATATACACACATATATATACACACACACACACACACACATATATATATATATATATATATATATATATACACAACAACAACAACATTGAATGTAGCCGTTTCTAGTTCACTGCAGGACAAAGGCCTCTGACATGTCAATTCATGTCTGGGGTTTGAGCAGTTTTCATCACCACGCTGGCCAGTGAGCGTTGGTGATGGAGGGAGATTTTCGTCTGATCCATCACAGCAAACCACCCTAGCATGGGTGGCCCTGACTAGTACAGCTTCGCTGATCATGGCGATACACAAACCATTTCACAACGTTAAGGTATTTCCACTAAGAAAGGAATATATATATATATATATATATAAATATATATATATATATATATATATATATATATATATACGTACATATATATATATATATATATATATATATATATATATGTGTGTGTGTGTGTGTGTGTGTATATATGCATACAAACATATATATATATATATATATATATATATATATATATATATATATATATATAATTTATAAAAAATAAGGTGAAAATACACAATTTGATGCGGAGTTCCGAAAAATAAAATAACCAAAAGCAGAGTCAGGTTGCACTAGGCTCATAATTCAATTTGACGGGCTTTCATGATCTCTCAAGGCAAATTTGTCACCAAATTGTTGTTCTAGGTATCGTTACAGACTGCTGAAAATATAGAAAGTTATAATTTCGTATTATTTTTCTTTGTCACAGTTGGAGATAAGAAAATAATACGTGAAAGCGGATGCCAAGTATCATTTGCTTCAGTGATTTCACAAAATAATCTCTTTCTAAAACTTGACAGAAGCTTAGCAAAAAATATTTAAAGCACTTTGAAGTTATTTAATAAATTTATCCTTCCTCACGCATCCCAGTAAATTCTATACAGTGCACATTTATAAAGTTGTCTCCGACGAAATAAATCCTTTATCGTCTCAAACCTATAACTTGAACTTAGGTATTCAATAATATCTTTTTATGTACGTTCGTGTTGCAATAAAAATTGCACGCAAGTTCGTGCTGATGCAATATAGACACGAATTGAATATAGTCACAAATCGGTAAAAGCTGGTAAATATGATACCGAAAGCTACAACATCCATGAGCTAGATAGCATTAGATCAGTCATCTACCTTTTATAGAGTAGAAGTGATGGAAAGAAGTAAGTTAAACACATCTATCATCGGTATATTTCAAACGTTACCTTCAGGAAATCACTTCGGAGAAACTCAGATTTTTCATGATTTAGTTTAACTATTTTGTGAAAATATATTAAATTCTAACGGTGCAAAACTATTGCAAAGCTACAAATCTATTGAACTAGCTGCATTAGAAATGAAATTAAGGTATATTGACTAAACCTCGGGAGAATCCATTCGATAGATTTTGCATGACCTGAATTTGGAGTTGTAACATGAACAGCAAAAGTCTACGGGTACTATTGCCACGTTTCACTTACTTAAGCTTAACTAACCATAAAGATTCCTAAAAACTTTAGAGTGAAATGTAAAGCCTAAGAGCAACTATACACCATCGACTGGAAGATTAGTAGAAATTAAACACGACAACAAATAAACAGGAGCAACAAGCGTTAAGTACAGAGTCCACCCGTTCCACATTCTCGACGTTTCATGATGAAGAAAGGTAGGTTGCTAACTTGCTTTCAGTCTCGGCCGAGCGGTTGTGGAAGACAGGCTGCCAACCAGCGCTCTGTGATACCTTTCGGCGTTGGGTGGCCAAGATCTTTAAACCCTGTTCTATAGATGACCAAAAATTACAGTCGAGTAGAATCCCCATATACTTATTGAACAATTTATATCTCATTCGAGTTATTTTGTTAGGAAAAGTCTCAGTTATATTATCGATAAGATATTTTTACTTATACGCAAACTAGAAACAATAGCGTAATTAATCCATTCAAAAGATATTCTGACAAACCAATTAGAGCTGTGTGGTGACAATAGAATGAACTAACGGAAGAACAATGGACTAATTGTAGGACATATTTGCTTATTTACAACGTGCATTACCCTTTCCAATTAATAAGGTAAGTCAATAGATTTTCGTTTCCTTGCTTGAGGGATAGATTTATCTGTGTAGGCAGTTTTTTCTATATATATATATATATATATATATATATATATATATGTGTGTGTGTGTGTGCATGTGTGTGTATGTATGTATGTATCACCATCTCCTCCTACGCCCACCGACGCAAAGGGGCCTCATATATATATATATATATATATATATATATATATATATATATATATATATATATATATATATATATATATATATGTGTGTGTGTGTGTGTGTATGTGTAAAGGTGTGTGAGGATATTTAGATATAAATATATATATATATATATATATATATATATATATATAATTACACATTTATATACATTTATATATATATATATACATATATATATATATATATATATATATATATATATATATATATATATATATATATACGTAAATTTCTTCACTTAATACAAGTACGAAAAGGCATTTTTTTCCAATTATCTATACAACACACATAAATTTACAAGTAATATTCTTAAACATGCATGAGAAAGATAGGCTGGCGAGGAAAATGGTTTGCTATATTGCATGTTAGATACAGTAAATGGAAGAGCAAACTGATGGATGTAATGGTGAGAAGATGGGGGGGAGGACCATTACTTGGTTGAAGCAACAGTTGAGATGGATATAAGATGGAGAGGAAAGGGTTAGACTATGAATAAAAAATGTGGATAATAAGATGAGATGAGTAAATGAGAAAACGTATGAACATTGGTGGAAGAAGAAGACGAGTTGCTTGTAAAATTCTATAAACAGGTCACTGGGTCAGGTGTGAGTGTCGGAAAGGTCATAAAAGAGTAGATGGGAGTTAGGTGTAATAAGACAGATGTTTTGAGGTGAGATTACACATCAAAGATCGCTTGGAGATATAGCAGGCAATGGACAGAAGTTAAGTAGAGTAAGAGAGAAAAGAGAACAAGTAACAAGAAAAGTAGATAACATAAATAAGAATTTCAGTTAAAACGTGAAAGAGAAAAAAATTGTATTTTTCAAAGGAATAACTACAAAGATTTAATTTTATTGTGTTATACATGCTGAAAAAAGATAATCTACAGCAAAGTAATTGTAAAGGAAAAAGTTATTCGATAGGAAAGTGCATATTGAAAGAAAACTTAATAACCAAAGAGATTTAGGAACAATAAATGGAAGCTACGTTATACTGCTATAGAGAATGCAATCCTGGGTCGATGGAGTGAGTATTTTGAAGATTGGCTGAATCCTGAAGATAGAACAGAAGCAGAATTGAATGAGTAGGAGGGATTTTTAGTAGTTTGGGGAGGCTTGTTGAAGTGATTATTAAGGGAATAAAGAGGTAATCAAGATATTGAAGAATGAAAACGCATCTTCAGTTAAGGGGATTATTATTATTATTATTATTATTATTATTATTATTATTATTACTTGCTAAGCTACAACCCTAGTTGGAAAAGCAGAATGCTATAAGGCTAGGGGCCCCAACAGGGAAAATAGCCCAGTGAGGAAAGGAAACAAGGAAAAATAAAACATTTTAAGAACATTAACATTAAAATAAATATTTCCTATATAAACTATTAAAACTTTAACAAAACAAGAGGAAGAGAAATTAGATAGAATGGTGTGCCCAAGTGTACCCTCAAGCAAGAGAACTCTAACCCAAGACAGTGGAAGACCATGGTACAGAGGCTATGGCACTACCTAAGACTAGAGAACAATGGTTTTATTTTGGAGTATCCTTCTCCTAGAAGAGCTGCTTACCATAGCTAAAGAGTCTCTTCTACCCTTACCAAGAGGAAAGTAGCCATTGGACAATTACATTGCTGTAGTTAACCCCTTGGGTGAAGAAGAATTGTTTGGTAATCTCAGTGTTGTCAAGTGTATGAGGACAAAGGAGAATCTGTAAAGAATAGGCCAGACTATTCGGTGTATGTGTAGGCAAAAGGAAAGTGAACCGTGACCAGAGAGAAGGATCCAATGAAGTACTGTGTGGTCAGTCAAAGGACCCCATAACTCTCTAGTGGTACTATCTCAACGGGTGGCTGGTGCCCTGGCCAACCTACTATCATAAAAGGAATGGTCTAAAGAATGACAGTGATAGTGTGATTGAGTAACCGACCAGGGTTTATGAGGTATACAAATATAAGAGAAATGTTCCAAAGGAATTGATGAAAGGAATAACTGGCCCTGTATAGAATAATAGGTAATGGGGACAACTCTTGATATTATAAGGGCACAATGTTACTTAGTACACCAGGAAAATTGAATAGAATGAATTTGAATGAAAAAAAAAGTAAAACAACAAAATAATTCTTAGGGAAGAACAAGTTTGGTCGCGCAAGCAAAAGGATGCGTAGATCAAGTATTTGCTTGAAAACATTTTCATAGAGAAATATGAAGGAAAGTAGGAAAGCTGTGTGTGACACATGTAAGCCTAGAATATCCTCTGATATAGTAGAAAGGCAAGGTGAAAGGTAAGATTTTACCGTTCACAAAGAGTTGTTGAGAAATATGAAAATATTGTATGATAGAAGTAAAGAGTGTGAGAGAATACGAAGACGGGAAAGTTACTGGTTTGTGTACAAATGGGTCTGTGGTAAGGTTGTAGTATGTCTCTGGCTTTTCAATATCTTTAAGGATTACATATTGAAAAAAGAATTTGAAAAAGGTTTTCACGATAAGAAAGTTCAGAGTTAAAGTGATAAAAAATAAGATCACTGGAGTCAATGTAAATCAGGAAAATGGAGTAATCAGTGTTTCTAAGAAAGGGGGAAGAATAGAAGCAGTCGAGTTGTATAAGTATTAAGCAGGAAATATGCCTGATACAGGTAAGACATGATAAGAGGCCATTCCGAGAACAGGTGGTGCAAATAAGGTAGCAGGATGCTTGCATACGATTTGGAAGACACAAAAATTTTCTATGGAAAGTATGGTTGGAATGTATAACGATATAAATAACCAATACTGTACTACGGAAATGAAGTGAACATATTGAATGTGGATAAAAAGGGTTGAAACAGTTGAGGTGACATTTTTGCGAAGCATATAGGTCATGATAAGATTTGAAAAAAAGCGGAAAGGTAAAGTTGTAAAAAGATTACCTCTAGTAAAATGGCTGATTAAAATGTTTAGAGATGGCACAGTTATGTGGAACAAATGGGGATGTCAGCGGAGTGTGTATAATTTAAAAGTGTATTGGTGGGAGGAAAGGAACACTTAACAAAGGGTTGGATAGACTTCGTGAAGGAGACATTAGAATGAAGGGGACAAGAAAGGGTTAAAGGACGCAGTGATTGATAATAGTTAATCAAAACTTTTACTTTTATTAACATTCATATAAAATTTAATTCTATAAATGGTTTCAGTCATGGAGGTAACTATTTCTGACGAAAACCAGAAAGCCCTGTATTGAGGAAAATGCGTCTTGAACTTGGAATTTATCGAAGGTTATATTCTTACCAGCAAAATCCTTCGAAACATTGCAGATTACACCTTGTCAGAATGTGACCTTAAATTACTGACGATTTAGTTGCAACACATATTAAGTTATAATAAGTTGAGTTCCTCCATTTTATGTAATTTAGGATTCCAAGCAAGGCACAGAATGGACACAATATAAAAAGATTCAATATAAAGTATGTAGATATTTCCATGTTTAGGACGTAGTTAATTGGGGAATCCACAAGCCATTGCTAGATATTTTGCTTTGGTGAAATAAGATATTAATATTGTTAAGCATTGTAAATACCAATAGCTTTGGTTATTTTCTCTGGGACAATGGCTTGATAATAAACAAATATATTTATATTTGTATAATAAAATAAGAAATTATTAAAAATCCTTATCCATCAACTGTCTTTTCCTCTTTTTATTTTATTTATCATTAATTCTAATTAATATCTAATCGATATATGATTCTTTATTCAATATTCGAAGTCAAATATTTACAGGATATTTATATCACAGGATTTTCTTGCTATTTGGGAATAACAGCCTTTTACGATTACGAGCTCGAAGGGGCCAGTGGGTATCAAATGGAAAGTCGTGTTCCACGGAGGAAGCCGATATCAATAAGGATGGAAAATATAAAGAAACGTAAACTCTCATATATACGTGTATATATACAGTTTATGTATGTATGCATGTACACACACAAACACACACACACACACACATATATATGTATATATATATATATATATATATATATATATATATATATATATATATATATATATATATAGCATTTATAGCTTATTTAATAAAAAATGAGAATCACGAGTGTTAGCGAAATAATATATATATATATATATATATATATATATATATATATATATATATACCTGTCACGCTCAGGGGTGAAGGAGTAGTCATACCTTGGTGACAGGGGATACCCCGAGAGGTACACTCGGAAATCACACTTGCCCAAAAATTTCCGAACCAACAGATTGCAGTTAGGAAAGGAGGGGGGAGGGGAGGGTTAAATCTATGAGTGCGTGCTAGTGCGTGGATATCTATTTAAATATTTAAACGTCATTTTTGACGGCTTGAGTACATAAGTGTGTGTGTGTATAAATAAAAATATATATATATATATATATATATATATATATATATATATATATATATATATATATATACATGTAATTTCAAAAATTGCCGAGGATTACTATACATTGCTATACATAAGAGATATACGAAACAACTTTTGCCAATAGGTATAATGAAACACCTCAGCCGTTACCCAACGTAATAGTAGGAGAAGTAAAGAAAGCATTTAAAAGGCACGAAAAGAGGCATAGCAGCAGGAGAAGATGGCCTAACAATTGATTTAAAAATAGATGGAGGAGATTTCACAAAAAAAGTTCATCATCATCTCTTCCTACGCCTATTGACGCAAAGGGCCTCGGTTCGATTTCGCCAGTCGTCTCTATCTTGAATTTTTAATTCAATACTTCTCCATTCATCATCTCCTACTTCGCGCTTCATAGTTCTCAGCCATGTAGGCCTGGGTACTCCTGTTCTTCTAGTCCCTTGTGGAGCCCAACTGAACGTTTGGTGAACTAATCTCTCTTGGGGAATGCGAAGGGCATGCCCAAACCATCTCCATCTACCTTTCATCATGATCTCATCCAAATATGGCACTCGAGTAATCTCTCTTATAAGATTCATTTCTAATCCTGTCCTGCAATTCAACTCCCAATATCCTTCTGAGGAGTTTGTTCTCAAATCTACTAAATCTATTGTTTCATTGTCATACCATGACTCATGTCCATAAAGTACTTATCTCACTAAATTATACTAATTCACAAAAAGGGAGACCCAAAAATCTGGAAAATTATCGCCCAATAAGTTTACACTTTTTTATACATAAACTATCTACAAAGACCATATTGGGCTGCCTTTGAAAGACAGGTAGACTTTAGTTAACCAAGAAAGCAGACAGGATTTAGAAGTGGGTATTCAAAAATTGATCATATCCATGTAATTAACCAGCTAATGGAAAAATCAACAGCGTATGAAAAACCACAATGCATTATTATTATTATTATTATTATTATTATTATTATTATTATTATTATTATTATTATTATTATTATTATTATTATTATTATTATTATTACTTGCTAAGTTACAACCCTAGTTGGAAAAGCAAGATCCTATAAGCCCGAGGGCTCCAACAGGGAAAATAGCCCGGTGAGGAAAGAAAATAAAGAAACTACAGCAGAAGCAATTAACAATTAAAATAAAATATTTTAAAAACGGTAACAACATTAAAATAAATATTTCATATATAAACTATAAAAAACTTAAAAAATAACAAACAAGAGGAAGAGAAATAAGATAGAATAGTGTACTCAAGTGTACTCTCAAGCAAGAGAACTCTAAGCCAAGACAGTGAAAGACCATTATACAGAGGCTATGACACTGTCCAAGATCAGAGAACAATGGTTTGATAATTTTGAGTGTCCTCATAGAAGAGCTGCTTACGATAGGTAGAGAGTCTCGCCTACCCTTAGCAAGAGGAAAGTAACCACTGAACATTGCAGTAGTTAACCCCTTGAGCGAGGAAGAATTGTTTGGTAATCTTAGTGTTGTCAGGTGTATGAATTTGTAAAGAATAGGCCAGACTATTCGGTGCATGTGTAGGCAAAAGGAAAATTAGCCATAACCAGAGAAAAGGATCCAATGTAGTAGTCTGGCCAGTCAAAGGACCCAATAACTCTCTAGCGGTAGTATCTCAACAGATGGTTGGTGCATTTATAAACTATGAGAAAGCTTTTGAATCTGTTAAAACTTCAGAAGCAACGGAAGCCTTTCAAAGACAAGGAATAGATGAATCTTATGTTAGAACACTTGAAGATATCTATACAAGAAGTACAACAATCCTAAAGGATAGTGAGAAAATTCTGATTGAGAAAGGTGTTAGACAGGAAGATCCCATCTCTCCTAATTTATTCATAGCATGCTCAGAAGCTTCTATAAAATCGATTCATACGCCTAAACTGAAAGCTCACCAGGAGCATGTCGAGCCGCCTGACACTTACTATGCCATTCACTCTTATCTTGGATTACCTTTAACGCTTCCCATATCTTGGAGACTTTCATGCTCTACGCTTCTTTCATGTCTTCTATCCAACCATTTCTATGCCATCTTCTCCGCCTACCAACTGGCATCTCTGAATGATGCTGAGCCTTAACTAAACTAGTATCATCTATCTTTCTACATGAGCAAATCACCTCTTAATACTCTGATGTATCCTATGCTATCACGTATGAAAACCATTTTCGCGGTTATGTATCTGCTCATTTCTCACCCTACAAATTCCTCACTTATCTTACCATATCATACGATACGAACAGTTCATCAATATGGCTTTAAACACTTGTCGTTTGCTGTTAATAAACACACTTGAATTCCATACAGGAGAGTTGGTTTACCTATTCCTCCACACATTCCAACCTATGTTTCCACAAGCGTTTCAAGCTTTTTACCAATCACTAGCACCCATTCTGCCACTGTTCTCACTTTGCCTATTCTGTGACTCTTCTCTTTTCTCATTTTACCACCATGATATATTATATTTATCCCTGGTTACTTTTGCAAATCAGCAACCTCCATTCTACATATTAACATTCATTCATCCATATTCCTTGTTTCCAAACATAGGCACTTTTCCTCAACTCTCACCCCTAGCGTACGCTCAATACTATTTTACCAGCCTTTGCAGATTTTCTTTACTGCCCCAAAATAGCATATCAGCTATTCCACATCCCATCATCAACTCATACTCTTATCCTTCAACTTTGCATATAAACCCACTCTCCATCTGATGAACTCTAGCATAATTCCATACAAAAACACGTTGAACAGCATTAGACACAAAACACTCTGATCTGAGAACATATTCACACACCAGTATCTCCCTTAACTTCATACTCTAACATAGTTCACTTCCATCATAAAAACTTTAAATTGCTTCCAAGAATCTATCATCTATATAATATATTCTTAAACCCCTCTATATTGCCATTCTATCGATTCTATCATAAGTTTTTTTAAGTTTGTTTACCACATAAAGCTTTTCCCTTTGCTTCCCAAAATCTCACTGAACTTTTTCGATAACAAAAACTTGCCCTAAGCCCTCTCTTCCTTACCTGAACATACAAAGTTCTTCCTCTACCAAATTCTTATGTCACTTCTCCTTTCTGAATTAAAATCTTACCATACACATGACTGGTATACTAGCATTACTCTTTCCTATATCTGACAGTCACTTTCATCACATTTGTTTTCATACAATATTTCCTATTATTCATTTGGAGCTTTTGACCCATTTAGACATACCTTACAAACACAGGTCAGTCACTCAACCAAATAATCACCATCATACTCCTGCATCTCACTTGTACCCCCTTCAGCCTCAGGTGTCTTTCTTTTCTTAAAACTCTCAATTGCCTTCCTAATCTCCACCTTACACTAATAATTCCTTCTATACTTTGCATTTAAAGAATCTTCAGAATATACTCTATCCACTAATTCAGGCTTGCATTAATTTTATACAGCAAATCTCCAACTGCATCTTTTATTTTGATATTCTTTTTTTTTTCAATAAGCTTTCTCTCTCTGCATTAATTTGCATGTAAAACCACATTTTATTTGCTCTAGCAAAGGTTAAAGCTATTTTTAAGAACTATTTACCTAGTACATGTGGCATAAGAACAACTAACATGGCAAAAAATATGGATATACGTAAACATTATGTTTAAGATAAGAGTTCGTGAAATAATACAACAAAAGTATTTTGAGGTGATTCGGTCATGTAGAAAGAATGGTTTGATAGACGTGAGTAATTCAGCTGTACGATGGAGGTAAGATCAGAGGAAGGCCTACAAAAGGTTTAATCGAATGGTGTGAAAAAGGAAGGATTTAAAAATCTAGGGAACAGAAGAATAGATACATGATAGGGACGAATGGTACAGCGACTCTAGAATGATCAATACGCTGTTGATGAGTTCTAAGTAGGTGTAAACAGTAATCAAATGTTAATGGTGTGAAAGTAACATTTCACAGAAAGCTTATCTACGATTCAACAGTTTAGTGATGAATATGACAGTGACTATTGTGCTTTCTTTTGGTTCGTCCATTTCTCAGGGATAACACCATATTGTTGATATATATATATATATATATATATATATATATATATATATATATATATATATATATATATACACATATATATACATATATACACATATATATACATATATACACATATATATATATACATATATATATACACATGTACAGTATATATATACATATAAATAAACACATATGTATATATATATATATATATGTATATATATATATATATATATATATATATATATAGTATAAACATACATATTACATAAATAAAGGGATTATGTTGAGATGCCTGGGTCTTATACTAGCATTACAGAGATTACCAAGTCTCTCGGGGTTTAGGCTGGATTATACAAAAGATTTTTAATGGATTTTTCTTTCACATAACATTAAATTTCATAGTTTATTCCCTTTGTTTATAAATCATACAATATATAATTTCTGAATCTGAATTGGGGTAAACGACAGTACTGTATTAACCTGACACTTTGCTTTTGTAGCTTTTGAAAAACCATATCTCACGAATCACAAAATCATAAATTAAGAGTATATGTATCACAAAATACTTGCCTTCACGAACATATATATATCAATATATGTATGCACATGTATATGCATACATATATATATATATATATATATATATATATATATATATATATATATATATATATATATACTTATATATATATACAGTATATTATATTATATTATTATTATTATTATTATTATTATTATTATTATTATCATTAAATGCTAAGCTACAACCCTAGTTGGAAAAGCAGGATGCTATAAGCCCAGGGGCCCCAACAGGGAAAATAGCCCAGTGAGGAAAGGAAACAAGGAAAAATTAAATAAATAAAAGAATAGTAACAACATTAAAATAAATATTTCCTATATAAACTATAAAAACTTTAACAAAACAAGAAGAGAAAGTAGATAGAACAGTGTGCCCGAGTGTACCCTCAAGCAAGAGAACTCTAACCCAAGATAGTGGAAGACCATAGTACAGAGACTATGGCACTACCCAAGACTAGAGAACAATAGTTTAATTTTGGAGTATCCTTCTCCAAGAAGAGCTGCTTACCATAGTTAAAGAGTCTCTTCTACCCTTACAAAGAGGAAAGTAGCCACTGAACAATTACAGTGCTGTAGTTAACCCCTTGGGTGAAGAAGAATTGTTTATTAATCTCAATGTTGTCAGGTGTATGAGGACAGAGGAGTATATGTAAAGAATAGGCCAGACTATTCGGTGTCTGCGTAGACAAAGGGAAAAAACCGTAACCAGAGAGAATGATCCATTGTAGTACTATCTGGCCAGTCAAAGGACCCCATAACTCTCTAGCGGTAGTATCTCAATGGGCGGCTGGTGCCATGGCCAGCCTACCTACTATATACATATATATATATATATATATATATATATATATATATATATACAGTATATTATATATATAAATATATATATATATATGTGTGTGTGTGTATATACATATGTATATATACTTAAATATATGCCGTATATGTATATATAAGTTTGTATACACACACAAATATATATATATATATATATATATATATATATATATATATATATATATTTGTATGTGTTTACTTAAATACACACACACAAACACACACACACACACATATATATATATATATACATATATATATATATATATATATATATATATATATATATATATATATATATATATATACAGACACATAATACAAAGCCACGATCTTTATCTAATCGTGATTAATCTAAATGAAAAAAGGCACGTCTCTACTATTATCTTAACTTCCCTTAAGAGTTCTATCAATGTAAATATAATAAATTTCCATTGTTTAATATTCAGCCCAGAAGAAAATTTTCGCGGAATGAAGAAACAGCTGTCAACTACAGAATAGCATTTCTTTTTATACTAGTCCAAAATATAAAAATAAGACGAGGGTCCAGATCAAGTTAAAAATACTAAACATTCGTGAAACCTGCAGATAACTACTGCATTCCGAATCAAAGGGTAAAGAATCTAAAGAATCTAAAGAATAAGTAAGGAAGTAAGGACAAACACAAATCGAATCTTCTTAGCTCCCACACCGACTTAACTTTTCTTCAGATGTCGTCTTTTGAAAGGATATTGCTTTTAACCCCGTTCGAGTTAGTTCCTCCGATCGGGTTTATTTTTATCTTTTTTCCTCCCACAGAATTTTGTCCTATATATATATATATATATATATATATATATATATATATATATATATATATATATATATATATATATAATTGTCTGTTTATTTACTCTTCTTTTTTTTCTAGAAGTTTTTATAGTTTATACAATATATGAGAGATCTGTTCTTAAAATATCATATTTCAATTGTTCATTACCTCTATTACTGTTACTATTACTATTGTAAGCTAAGCTATAACCGTAATTAGAAAAGCAAGATGCTACAAGCCAAAGGACTCCAACAAGGAAAAATAGCCCAGTGAGGAGCAGAAACAAGGAAATAAAAAAAAACAAGAGAATTAATAAACAATCAATATAAAATACACTATGAACAATAACAATATTAAATAAAATCTTTCATACATAAACTATAAAAACTTTAAAATCACTAAGAGGAAGAGAAACAAGTTAGAACAGCAAAACCGAGTGCACCCTCAAGCAAGAGAACTAATCCAAGAAAGTGGGAGGCCATGGTACAGAGGTTATGGCATTACCCAAAACTAGAGAACAATAGTTTGATTTTGGAGTGTCCTTCTCCTAGAAGAGCTGCTTAACACAGCTAAGAGTCTCTTCTACCCTTACCAAGAGGAAAGTTGCCACTGAACAATTACAATACAGTAGTTCACACCTTGAGCGAAGAATTGTTTTTTTATCTCAGTGAGTCAGATGGATGAGGACAGAGGAGAATGTGGAAAGAATAGGCCAGACTATTCGTGTATATGTAGGCAAAGACAAAATGAGCTGTAACCAGAGAGAAGGATCAAAATGTAGTACTGTCTGGCCAGTCAAAGGACCCAATAACTCTCTACCGGTAGTACCTCAACGGGTGGCTGGTGCACTGACCAACCTACTAAACTACCTCTCATGTAGTTTATTCATTTCCTTGTTTACTTCACTCACTGGATTATTTTTCCCTGTTGGAGCCCTTGCCTTTCCAACTAGGTTTCCAGCGTAGCTAATAATAATAATAATAATAATAATAATAATAATAATAATAATAATAATAATAATAATAATAATAATAATATTGACTAATCTACTTCTCAACAAAGATAGTGCCTTTGAAACTCTCTCTCTCTCTCTCTCTCTCTCTCTCTCTCTCTCTCTCTCTCTCTCTCTCTCTCTCTCTCTCTCTCTCTCTCCATGCGTTTGTTTCCATTTCTCGGTATATCAAAAGCCCTTTTTCCAAACCATCAGCTTCCGGCAAAAATCCTAATTAAAGCAAATGGGAAACGTTGCTCCCCAAGCAAAGGCATTGGCTTCCGAGTGAAAAAAAATAATGTTTTTAACCATGTTGTTTGCTCTTCATTTGCAGCGAAAAAATACCGCTTGAGTTATGCAGTGAATACGTCCCTTGTGAAATAGGGCAACAAGCTCCTTAGACCTTTTAAAAAGCTCTTTAATTAAATGTGTCAAAATTCTAGCCCTTTTTCTGTCCCATTTCAGGCTTTTCGTTCATTATGAAAATTGGCGTTTTTTTTTTTTTTTTTCCCTAGTGTCAGAGAGTCGTTCAGTTTTGACTTGGAGGTTTTACCTGTGCTATCTTCATTAAAGGCTAGTTTATTTAACACTTTCCCTGTTTATTCTCTATGTGTTATAAAGTCATTTCAATTCTTGAATCAGCTTGTCAATACATTAAATTTTTTTTGACATTCACCATGAAAAGGTGGATATGAAAATTTTCTAGTGTCTTAAAGTTCCCAATGGGTACAGAGGGAACTTCATCTACGCGACTTTCTTTACCTTGCAGTTAAAAAGCTTCAAAGGCCACTCACGAATGGCAGGGCCAAGGGACAGTGCCATTGCCCTAGAGACAGGACAATGCCCTAGACACTAACAATATATACATATGACCAGCGCCCAAGGCCCCTCTCCACCTAAGCTAGGAACAGGGAGGGCCAGGCAATGGTTACTGATGACTTGAGAGGTACACCTACAGGCTCCACCAAACCCTCAATCCTTAACTCCTAAGGATGGTAGGGTTACAGACACTACAAGAAATTATCGAGCTGGAGCGAGACTTGAACCCCAGTCCGGCAATCGTCAAGTAAGGACGTTTCCAATATTCATACGAATAGTCTTGCATCCAGACAGCTGATATCTGACAGGCAAGATTATATCTATAGCTAAAAGGAGAAATGAACTAGTGTAAGTTACTCATCTACACAGTTAAAAAATGATAAGCCCAAAATCAACAGTGAATGAATGATAATGTCAGTGAAAGCCCTTCGAAGTGTCGTACACACAGAGGGGAAAGTATCTAACAGCTTCAATTCGAAAGTGCTTTGACGCACAACGTACGAGATCATTGATTTCGTTATTCAGAATGTGAATGTACTCTGATTGCGCAAAGACTGGCGCCGACATGCCTTTCTTGTAGCTGATCAATGATATAAATCCTATTGCAATAGGATGAAGACATTTTCAACAATAGTATAGGGTTATATCATACACGTATACACGAGAGAGAGAGAGAGAGAGAGAGAGAGAGAGAGAGAGAGAGAGAGAGAGATTTATGTAGGATTATTGTTTACTAATGTGTCCCTACAACCGATGAAAATTAATAGAAATAAATTAAATAAATTTTACGATCTCTCCTGAAAACATCTTTGTTGCATTAACACTGATATTAACTGAAAATATACATTCGGTGGTATATTTTAGTAATAAACATTCTGGACGGCACTGGGCGATTCGTTTCTACTTTCTCCAACCTGAATGTGGAGTCTTGGGTAGAATAACATCTAATTAATGGACAGATGCTATGTTTTTAAAATGGAAAACATGATTCCATCACAGAAGAATAGGACAGGATATTTGGGAAACCGTCGTGTGCAAAATATGTTATGTTCGACCCCAAAAACATACATACAAACAAACAGACACACGCACATATATATACACACACACCCTTCTCCACCCCGTCCCCCTTTCTTAACTATAACACGTAGTTTGGACAATTTGTGGGAGATTGTTGTTTCCCAAGTGGATGGTGTTCAGTGCGACAGGATTATGTGTGTGTGTATGTATGTATATATATATATATATACATATATATATATATATATATATATATATATATATATATATATATATATATATTTATATATATATATATGTGTATATATATATATATATATATATCCCGAGACTTGATATTTATTACACAAGAAATATATATATATATATATATATATATATATATATATGTAGGTATGTATGTATGTATATACATATACACACAAACACACACATCTATATATATATATATATATATATATATATATATATATATATATATATATATATATACACACACACATTTATTCATATACGCTGGCAATGATTAGCAATTTCAGCATGAACACCTACGAAAACAGGCAGCCCTACAACCCAGCTTTTTTTTTTCAGAAGAGATGATTGATCGTTCCATCGTCTATCTTACGCAGCCTATGATAAATGGATTAAAGTGTAATAACGATGTAAATCGTGATTTTTAGAAAGCTGAGGTTGATAAATCTTCCTGGAATCTGAGAACAGAGATTAATAGTAGGAGATTCTTAGGAGAATTTGATATTATATATAATCATTTTTATAGAAGAAGCCTGAAAAGCTATTAACACACAAAGCAGGAATCAGAAATTGGGCTCATATATAAAAAAAAGAATACAATGAAAAAATAATGCATTAAATATATAAATAATCATCATTATACAAAAATAATAAATCAGGTCAGAAAACTAAAACTACAGAGCATAAAAATCAAGAACAGTGATCGCAAATTATATTAAACGTATGAGGCTCGAAATCAATAACCCTGTAAGGTGAAATATCTCAAGACTTCTTGCACTGGCCAGTATAACATAGTGGCACTTCAACAAAGAGTAAATGGCAATGGTTTGCAAAGCAAGTAGCACGCACTGGTTCTTGTGGTACTGTAACCTCTCCTTTTTTTTTTTTTCTTTGTGCTTTCGTTTCTAAGTGAAATAGGGTTATTCTTACTCTATATAGCATTATTATTATTATTATTATTATTATTATTATTATTATTATTATTATTATTATTACTTACTTACTTACTAAGCTACAACCCTAGTTGGAAAAGCAGGATGCTACAAGCGGGGAAGGGTAACTGAGGAAAGAACATGAACTATATACAAAAAATTAAAGACACGAAATAGAGGAGAATCAAAGAGAAAATAAATAACAAAATTATTCGTACAAAGAAAGACAAATATCACAGGATATGGACGAGTGATAGACACTGTTTCACATTCATATCTAACAGTTTGGCTGTTTGGGAAGGGGTTGGACAGATGTTGTAGAGGCGTGTCAGAAAGGGGGGGGGGGGGTTTGCAGTGTAGGTAACCAACATGCTTGATTATTATTATTATTATTATTATTATTATTATTATTATTATTATTTCAAGCTAAGTTATAACCCTACTAGGAAAAGCAGAATGTTATAAGTCCAAGGGCTCCAACAAGGAAAAATAGCCCAGTGAAGAAAGGAAACAAGGAAATAAATAAACTACAAGAAACGTAATAAACAATCTAAACAAAATATTTCAAGAATAGTAACAACATTAAGTGAAATCTTCCATATACTGTATAAACTATAAAAAACTTAAAAAAAAAAAAACAAGAGAATGAGAAATAAGATACAACGTGTGCCCCAGTGTACCCTCAAGCAAGAGAACTCTAATCCAAGACAGTGGAAGGACATGGTACCGAGGCTATGATACTACCTAAGGCTAGAGAACAATGGTTTGATTTTGGAGTGCTTCCCCTAAAGAGTCTCTTCTACCCTTACCAAGGGGAAATTGGCCTCTTACATTACACTGCATTAGTCAACCCCGTGAGTGAAGAAGAATTGTTTGGTAATCTCAGTATTGGCAAGTGTATGAAGACAGAGGAGAATGAGGAAAGATTAAGCCAAACTATTCGGCGTATGAGTATGCAAAGAAAAATGAACCGTAACCAAAGACAGGGATTCAATGAATTACTGTGAAATATGAATGGGGTGGTAATAGATGTGAAAATGGTGATCTGTAGTAGGGGGGGGGGGGGGTTATGTGTAAAAAAGGCTAGGTCTGTGTAGGGAGCTGGAAGCGAGACAGAGTTCCTATGGGGGAAATGGTTGTATAGACACGATACATTGTGGGGAATTATTAACATTATTATAATCATTATCATTATCATCATTAATAGCTAAGCTACGGCCAAAGTTGGGAAAGCAGGACGCTATAAGCCCAAGGGCTCCAATATAGATAAGTAAGATAACATGTGAATGCTGATTAAGAAAACGGTATAGGGTGTGTGAGGATGGGCTGAAAAAAGGTGGTAGTGCCATAGCCTCTGTACCATGGTCTTCCACTGTCTTGGGTTAGAGTTCTCTTGCTTGAGGGTACACTCGGGCATACTATTTCATCTAATTTCCCTTCCTCTTGTTTTGTTAAAATTGTTATAGTTTATATAGGAATTATTTATTTTCAATGTTGTTATTGTTCTTAAAATATCTTATTTTTCCTTGTTTCCTTTCCTCACTGGGCTATTTTCATTGTTGGGACCCCTGGGCTTATTGCATCTTGCTTTTCCAACTACGGTTGTAGCTTAGCAAGTAGTAGTAATAATAATAATAATAATAATAATAATAATAATAATAATAATGAGTGGGTAGAAGTGTGTAAAACGTGAAGTTGTTTGGGAAGTGTTGAACAAAGTTACTTTTTTAAGAGCATGCGAACAAGGTACGTTATTTAGAAAGAGTGCGAAAAAAAGTGACGTTATCTTGTGGATGGTGTGAAAAAGATGACACTATCTTGGGGGTGCTGCGAAAAAGATGACACGATCTTGGGGAAGCTGTGAAAAAATGACACTATCTTGGGGAAGTTTTGAAAAAGATGACGCTATCTTGGGGAAGCTGTGAAAAAGATGACACTATCTTGGGGAAGCTGCGAAAAAGATGACACTATCTTGGGGAAGCTGTGAAAAAATGACACTATCTTGGGGAAGTTTTGAAAAAGATGACACTATCTTGGGGAAGCTGTGAAAAAATGACACTATCTTGGGGAAGCTGAGAAAAAGATGACACTCTCTTGGGGAATCTGTGAAGAAGATGATACTTTCTTGGGGAGGCTGTGAAAAAGATGTCACTATCTTGGGGAAGCTGTGAAAAGATGACTCTATCTTGGGGAGGCTGTGAAAAAGATGTCACTATCTTGGGGAAGCTGTGAAAAAATGACACTATCTTGGGGAAGCTGCGAAAAAGGTGACACTATCTTGGGGAAGCTGTGAAAAAATGTCACTATCTTGGGGAAGCTTTGAAAAAGATGACACTATCTTGGGGAAGCTGAGAAAAAGATGACACTCTCTTGGTGAATCTGTGAGGGAGATGACACTATCTTGGGGAAGCTGTGAAAAAGATGACACTATCTTGGGGAAGCTGTGAAAAGATGACACTATCTTGGGGAAGCTGTGAAAAAAATGACACTATCTTGGGGATGCTGTGTCAAAGATGACACTATCTTGAGGAAGCAGTGAGAAAGATGACACTATCATAGGGAAGCTGCGAAAAGATGACACTATCTTGGGGAAGCTGTGGAAAAAAAAATGACACTATCTTGGGGAAGCTGTGTCAAAGATGACACAATCTTGGGGCAGCTGTGAGAAAGATGACACTATCTTGGGGAAGCTGTGAAAAAGATGACAATATCTTGTGGAAGCTGTGAAAAAAGATGACAATGTTTTGAAAGTGTTTGATGAATATAACATTATACTAGAAAAGATGCAAATAATATGTTTTTGTCTTGGAAAGGGTGTGCAACAGGAGGTGAGGTGTGGCAGACTGGCATAAAGAAAGCAAAGGTTAGTAGTGGGGAAAGGTGATAAAAGGTAGGACTGAAGGATATATAGAGATGAATGGGTGGGATGTGTATGGAAAGGGTGTCAGAAAAATTGGAGTTAGAAGGAAGAAGGAAGTCCCTCTCCCCCAACATCAGGCCAAATTGTGACGGTATTCAACAGAATAAGAATAGTGGGTAAACTTTGAAAACAAGGTTTGGAAGTAATTTCCTCAAGATTTATGATAATTGTTGAACTTTTATAAAGTTATCTAAATTTTTTCCTCGGACTTGGTTTCTTCGTTATTCTTGGAATTTCAAGATTTACTTGGGGGGAAGAACTCGCATTTGCATTATGAAGTAAAAGTTATGCGAGGTTGGATAGCTAAATGGAAGAAGGGAAACGGAAAAGGATGTATAGTAGAAGGCTAAAAAGTGAGTGGAGCAAGGAGCCATCTGAACGTTTCAAAGACCTTTAAGTAAAACCTACATTGCAACGCTTGAGGTGCACTGACGGCACTTACCCTTCCCCCATAGAGAAGTAGGTTTACTTGGGTATAAAATAAATAAATAAAATAAAATGTCATAAATAAGCATAAACATTAACAAGTGTCTTTTGTACATAAAATGTGGTTATCTCACTATTAATGTCAACTAGCTCTGTTGGAAGTAAAATCCGTATTATTATTATTATTATTATTATTATTATTATTATTATTATTATTATTATTATTATTATTATTATTATTATTATCACTTGCTAAGCTGTAACCCTGGTTGGAAAAGCAGGATGCTATAAGCCCAAGGGCTCCAACAGGGAAAAATAACCTAGTGATGAAAATAAATAAGGAAATAAATAAAGTACAAGAATAGTAATTAACAAATGAAATAAAGCATTTAAAGAACAGCAACAACATTAAAATAATTCTTTCATATACAAACCATAGAAACTTTAAAAAAAAAAAAAAACAAGAGGAAGAGAAATAAAATAGAGCAGCATGCCCGAGTGTACCCCTAAGAAAGAGAAATCTAATCTAAGACAGTGGAAATCCATAGTACAGATGCTATGGAACTATCCAAGAATATAGAACAATGGTCTGATTTTAGAGTTTCCTTCTCCTAGGAGCTGCTTACCATAGCTAGAGTCTCTTCTACCCTTACCAAGAGGGATTACATTGCAGTAGTTAATCCCTTGAGCAAACAATAATTGTTTAGTAATCTCAGTGTTGTCAGGTGTATGGCAGAGTAGAATATGGGAAGAATTGGGCAGACTATTCCGTGTATGCGAAGGCAAAGGGAATATGAGCCGTAACTAGAGAGAAGGATAAATTGTATTACTGTCTGGCCAGTCAAAGGACCCAATAGGTCTCTATCGTTAGTAACTCAATGGTTGGTTGGAGCCCTAGCTAACCTACTACCTTCAACTTAGATTTAACCAATCTAGTTATAAAGTGAAAGCGTACCAGGGATAGTGGATAAGTCCCACATACATCTGGCGGAGCTGTTGAGAGGATTGTGTGCATTAGATGAGAACAAATATCTCAGAGGGAGGATGTGAGCCTTAAAAGATAGGATACTATTTACTTTTCAGCGTTGGTAGATATCACAGATACAATTCCAGATTTCTTGAATCCTATTGGGAAATTGATGGTATTGGATAGACAGAGTAGAAAAAAATATTGTTTTCATGGATTCAATCAAATAAACCACCCAATGATAATATCCATATCGGTTACGCGAGATTTGTATTTCCGAATAGATAGAAAAGGAAGTTATAAAAAAACATTTAGTAAGAAATAGAGAAAACAGTTACATACTTAAGGGGGCAGTAAGAAGAGCGCAGACCTCCGACACGGCAGCTTATTTCTCGACCTTTTGCTCGACCTTGACCATTGACCTTTACATTTATTGATTGGTATGGATTTTCTATATGCTCAAATATGACCAAATTTGAAGTCTATGTGACAAGGATGTGTAAACTTATGGATGATTACGTGAATTGAATATTTTGCTTGACCGTACTCTTGACCTTCCAAGATTTAATAATTTCCAGTGTTTTACATAACAGTTAATAACTGCAAGTTTCATTACTCTACGATTAAAATTGTGGCCAGAAAGCTGTTCAAAAACAAACACACACACACACACAAATTAAAAGCACACAAACAGGGGCGAAAACATAACCTCCTTCCAACTTCGTTGGCGGATGCAATAACCAATTCTTCATTTAAGAGGACAACCTCAAAGCTAATAAAACAAACAAATAAAGAGAGAAATGTAATAAATAAAAAAAAACAGCAAACGTAATAACACCAAAGTCGTTGTATTCCGCTGACAGCAAATTGACATATCTCGGAAAAGCTCAAAAGGTAGCCCACATGTAATATCCGATTGGGCAAAACATATTTCTCTTATAGAAAATAAACGAATAAATAAAAATTCGCTCTCAATATTTCTATTACTTGTCGACTCTATTTTGGGAATCCCGTTAATGTGTGCCCTTCACAACTACAAAACAAAGTTCGCTTGTAAAATAATCTAAAAGTTCAAACAGACAAATACTTATGTTTTTCTAGCTAATAATTTTGACATTTAATTTTTTGGTTCGTAGTTTTTTTTTTTAAATACTATTCTCTTTTTATTTAAAAAGAGCATATTTTCATTTGAAATTACAATGATCATTTGAAAAATCTATTTGCCCCGTAAACAGAACCATTAATATTACTTTTAGAAGGATCCTTTTTAATTGCTAATTGCAATTGCCACTTCATATTTTGAAGCCACACGTGAATCATTAGTTTAATAGAAAGATAAATTTATTTTCTACTAAAATAAGTATTTATCTTCTCAAAATTATTATTTTTTCCATCATAGCAAACATGTTTTTTTCCCAACTTTTTTTTTTTTTGTCATTAAACATTTTCGAACAACCGTTTAATCTGAAAATAAAATAATTTCGTATATTGGGAATACAATTCTCATCAAAAGAACAAATATTTTCTCTTGTAAAACAACCCGTTTCTTTGGTAACGAAAGAATTTATCGTTGAGAAAAGAAACATTTTCAACCTTATAAACTGGCTATTACCTCACAGATCAAATAAAACTATAAACAAACAAGTTTTATGGCAAGACTTGACAAATCAGCTGAGAATTATCTGCAAAAATAATTGCAGTTACTTCTCTTCCCACCTAAAACTTTCCCTCCGTCTTCCTTCAACTCCCCATTCGTCTCCTTGCTTCTTCAGGCTTGGTCAAACCAAGGTGGCCAACCCGTCCTTTAGACAGCTTCGTCCACCCGAGGACGACAGAGCGGAATTGGGGAGAGTCGATAGACAAGGAATCGGACTCAGTGACAGATTAATCTTCCTCTTCTTCTTCTCCTTCTTCGTCTTCTGTCCGCGAAGGTCAGATCAACCTGGATTTTGTGAGGATTTGGTAATACGGTGTTTTTCTGGCAATTTATTTCCTCTGGGTCGCATTTCTTTTGAGGATTTTTCGTTCGATGTTTCGCGTTGCTTTATAGATAATAAAGAAATGATAACTACTGATAAAACGATAAAAGTTTCTAACACAGAAGCAGAGAGAGAGAGAGAGAGAGAGAGAGAGAGAGAGAGAGAGAGAGAGAGAGCAGTGATAGGAATACGTACTTGAATATATGTATCTAGAAACATTGACACAGATTACGTATTCTAATTAATATACAAATAGGTGATTGTGGCATTTCAATATCATTTCCTCAAAGTTACCTTAATCTGGGAGGTAAACGATTTCTTAGCCCCTCGATTCGTTACTTGAAATGAATTTTCGAATAAGACTAAACAAATGCTGTAATGAGTAATTTGGCGTTACTCTGCAGCATATATGTTCTTTACATATTACCCTGGAATTCAAACAACATTACTGATTGCAAAATACATCTTTTTTTACAAGTCAAACCTTGAGAATATTGTGTCGAGAACAACCTTATACTTGTTGCTGATACCTATGGGCTAATAAAATTATAATTTTTGATGGATGCGTCATTTAATTTTAAGGTAATTTTTATCTCTTTACTGTTCACTTCGGTTCTGACGATTGTTTTACCTAATAAGCCCCTACATTTAGAAGTCCACCATGAATGTCACCTAGAAAGATCTTTATTAACTTTTGAGAATCTCCATTTCTTCTTCTTTCCCACCGTTATCCCTACATAAAAGGGTCCGTTGCCTGATGCACCCTCTCAAATGCCGTCTCTCAAAAGCATCCTCTTCCACCAATCCTCTTCCCTCCAGATCATCCTTCACCTTATCTCGCCATCTAATTCTCTGCCCCCCTCTCAATCTCCCCCAAAACATGTTCCTCCAAAGCCCTCCTCACTCACTTCCTACCAAATACCTTCAACGCGTGTATATACCAACTCGGTCGTGACACTCTTATCACTTCTGCAATCTTTACAATATAAAGGATTAAAGGCCATCATGACCGACAAAACCAGAGGGTAAGTCATCACATTTACCCCATAGCATCCTGGAGACTGAACATGAACACATATCAGCAAACAAGACATGCTCTACTCGCGATGGGGCCAGGGAAGATAAGACAATGACCGCTGATTACTTAACAGGAATTTCTATTTCCCTCTCTAAAGACCTTCATCCCCAACTAACTCACAGAGACGGTGAGTTGTGATAACCATGAAAATTAACAAGCCGTTAGAGTGGCTCGAACGAGAGACCTTTAGATTGCGAGTCGCGAGTCGCTGTCGTGCATACTAAGCTAACACAGCTCTAATGACATCATCATCATCTCCTTCTCCTACGCCTATTGACGCAAAGGGCCTCGATGAGATTTCAACAGTCGTCTCTATCTTGAGATTTTAAATCAATACTTCTCCATTCATCGTCATCTTTACGCTTCATAATTCTCAGACTTGTAGGTCTGGGTCATCCAAGTCTTGTAGAGACGTGTGGAGCCCAGTTGAACGTTTGGTGAACTAATCTCTTTTTGGGAAGTGCGAGAAGCATGGCCAAACAATCTCCATCTACCCCTCAACATCATCTCATCCACATATGACACTAGAGTAATCTCGCTTAAAGTTTCATTTCTAATCTTGTCCTGCAATTTAACCCCCAATAGTATTTTGAGGGCTTTGTTCTCAAATCTACAGAATCTGTTAGACATTGTTTCATTGTCATACTATGATTCATGTCCATACTGTAGCCCCAACCTCAATAAACTGATATATAGCCTGGTTTTTATTTGTAATTTCAAGCGATTCAATTTCCAAATTTTACTTAACCTTGCCATTGTCTAATTTGCAGTTTTCAATCTTTCATTAAACTCCACTTCTAAAGACCCTGTATTAGAGATCACAATTCCTAAATACTTAAATGATACTACCTCACTAATCCTTTCTCCTTCCAGTGATATTTCATCTTCCATTGCATATACCGTTCTAATCATCTGTCGATATTCTATTTATCTTGAGCCCAACCTCACGTAATATTTCATACATTCTGGTAAGCAAACATTGCAAGTCCTATGGTTTTCTACTAATAAGGACAGCGTCATCAGCATACGCTATGTGAGCTAATTTCTTATTACAAATCCAGTCTAATCCTCCTCCACCATCCCCAACTGTTCTGCACATTACAAAATCCATGAGGAGGATGAACAGCATAGGTGGCAACACATTCCCTTGGTTAGGTTAGGTTTATTGGAAATTCGTTTGAAGGTAATAGGTTGGACAGGGCACCAGCCACCCGTTGAGATACTACCGCTAGAGAGGTATGTTGTCCTTTGACTGGCTAGATAGTACTACATTGGATCCTTCTTTCTAGTTACGGTTCATTTTCCGTCTGCCTACACATACACCGAATAGCATGGCCTATTCTCTACATATTCTCCTTTGTCCTCATACATCTGACAACACTTAGATTAGCAAACAATTCTTAACCAACGGGTTAACTACAGCACTATTTGTTCAGTGGCTACTTTCCTCTTGGTTAGGGTAGAAGAGACTCTTAAACTATGGTAAGGAGCTATTCTTAGAGAAGAACACTCCAAAATCAAACCATTTTTCTCTAATTTTGTGTAGTGCCATAGCCTCTGTACCGTGGTCTTCCACTGTCTTGGGTTAGAGTTCTCTTGCTTTAGGGTACACTCGGGCACACTATTCCATCTTATTCCTCTTCCTTTTATTTTGTTAAAGTTTTATAGTTTATATAGGAAATATTTATTTTGATGTTGTTGCTGTTCTTAAAATATTTTATTTTTCCCTGTTTCCTTTCCTCACTGGGCTATTTTCCCTGTTGGAGCCACTGGGCTTATAGCATCCTGCTTTTCCAGCTAAGGTTGTAGCTTAGCAAGTAATAATAATAATAATAATAATAATAATAATAATAATAATAATAATAAGACTCCACTAACATTAACTTTGCACTTGCTATGCCTATGAACAGACAACAAAATATACATATTTAAGAGGAAAACCTTAATAACACAGAACTCTCCACAAAATTGGCTGGTGCACTCTCTATAAGGCTTTTTCATACGACACAAATGCCATCAAAAGTGGATTTCCATATTCTACACATTATTGTACATGTCTAAAAATGAAAATTTTGGTCAATACAACTTTTACCTTTTCTAAATTCAGCTTGTTCATCTCTCAGCTTTTCATCAATCTTCCTCTCTAGTCTGTTTAAAATAAGCATATTATATATTCCTTCTCTCTAGTGTCTTTAGAATATAATGATTACAAAACAATATCAGTGAATATCTTCATTTGATGGCGTTCCTGATGGTAGGCATGATGATTACCAAAACGAGTGAATAAACTGCTCCATCAAGCAAAGCTGTTCATAATTTGCGTGCAAATTAATGTATTTAATAGGACCAAATGATCTCTATCGTTCCTTTACCAGACCAACGATTTAAACAATATCTAGGGAGACCGGTATGGGATATACGTGTTCATAATTATCAAAACTATCTACGTAGAGAAAAGGTCAAACTTATGTGCCTTACGGGAAAGATAGAGGAGAGAAGAGCAAAAGGCCGCAAAGTAAAAAGTTTCTAGACAGCTTACGAAAGGATGTAAATGAGAATTTAACAACTGGACAATTTATACAGAGAGCTAGAGACAGGACCAGGTGGAGGCAAATGACAACCCACGCCGAGGACATGACACCTAGATATATAGATAGATAGATTTACGTACAAATTTGGAAAAATATATATATATATATACTATACGTGATAAGATGCCATATTTCTGCAATCTGATACAATTTCATTAATTGATAATATAGACATATTCAGACACCAACTCGTAGACATATTAATTCACACAATCTCGGTAAACTCACGAGTAGACCTATATAAAAGTTTCGCTTGCAAATTATAATCTAGGAATTTATTTGCTGAATTCTCTGTGGCAATAAAGAGCAACTACAAAGAGGTTCCAATACGATAAACCAACTGCTCTTATTCTTTTGTTCTCAATGAAGTCTTTACAAAACCGACGGTTTACAAAGGACCCTTTGAAGACCTTTGGGCTAAAGACCTGTCTCCTGAAGGGAAATTATCTTGGGCGCAATACAAGGCAATGAGAGAGAGAGAGAGAGAGAGAGAGAGAGAGAGAGAGAGAGAGAGAGAGAGAGAGAGAGAGAGAGAGAGAGAGAGAGAGTGTGTGTTCCCTCGGTTATGCAGTATTTGCAAGTGCTAATCTAATGAATTTTCTTTGACAAACCCTAAGGATTAAAGAGGGCACTGGACATACGAAGTAATATTTCCATTATTATAATACGAATTTGAATAATATATATTTATATAGATAGATTATATATATACACACACACACACACACATACTCTTCTTTCTCACCGTTATCCCAGCATTAAAGGGTCGGTTGCCTGATACGCCCTCTCCGATGTCATCTATTCACTTCTATCAAAGCTCTTTTCGCCCTAATATCCTTCCCATAATCTCCCCATCTAATTCTAAGCCACCCTCTATATCTTCCTCCGCGCAAACAAATGACAGGTTCCTCCGAAGCTCTCCTCACTCCCTCCCCACCATGCATTCTCAACGCGTGCACATACCTCTCAGTCGTATAATTTTTATCACCTCTGTAATCATTATGACGCTTATGCGCGTAAAACACATAAACATTATATATATGTATATATATATATATATATATATATATATATATATATATATATATATCTATACACACACACACATATATATATATACATATTATATATATAAGTATATATATATATATATATATATATATATATATATATATATATATATATATATATCTATACACACACACACACATATATATATATATATATATTATATATATAAGTATATATATATATATATATATATATTGTATATGAGTTTTACGAGCATAAGCGTCGTAAAGATTACAGGTTATATATAAATATATATATATATATATATATATATATATATATATATATATATTTATATATATATATACATACATATATACATATATAAAAATGTATGTATATATATATATATATACACACACACATATATATATATATATATATATATATATATATATATATATATACGCACACATATACACACACACACACACACATATATATATATATATATATGTATGTATATACTGTACATACATATATATATATATATATATATATATATATATATATATATATATATATATATATTACTACGACTAGCGAATTACACAAATTCCAGAGTTCTAAAACTAACCTGCTTTATATTACATAATTTGATACACAATAAAAATACCTCCGAGCTCTGAGAATAATACGCAACTCCGAGACAATAATATATATGAACACTGAATAATTAAAAGGTCTCTTTACTTTACACTCAAAACAAAGCTGGGTGATTTTACATTTAACAGGAACTATTCTTAAATCAACCTCTTACTTCGGTTCTTAGTCAGGGGAAATGAACAAAGTACTGAGAAAATATCGGTGATCAGAATAATACACACTTTACAAAAATGAATATATTCTATAAAAAATTAACAATTCAAAATCAACACCGAAATTAAATCGAAACATTAAATCAGAACTAATTCTTAGACTAAAACAAAATAAAAAAAGACACTTAAAAAAATATACAATCACTTGTTTTATTAGAAATTAATTTACAAATATATCTTATTTTGACAATTAATGAAAAAAGTTGACACTAGCTTTATAGAAAATAAATAAAATTTACACTTACATATACTCAACTGTTACTCTATGTCCTTTGGCTCACACAAGATTACCAAACGGTTAAGCAAAATAATTATACATCATTGTTTAACCTAATCTCACAGAGCCAGTCACAAAAAACAATTAATTTTCATAATATGCCAGTCACAAAAAACCATTAATTTTTATAATATACCGGTACTCACATATACATGGCACTTCTATTAACTTAAACCACAGAAATTCCAATGTTTGAACAACACTATTCACATATGAGAGAAAACACTATGCACGTTCGAGAGGAGATGCGTAGTGGCTGAATAGATGCTGGAAAGGCCTGTCAGACGATGGTTCTTCTGAGGGTTAGGCTGGATCTCTCCAGCTTCCTATGCATTGATAGGCTGTCTGGAAGAGTGGGGGCTTGGCTCTAGCAGCATAAGGTTGACAACTTAACAATTTGAAGAAGGGGCACTACCGTTGCTTGTGAGGCAACTCAATCACCTAACTCCGCCCACCTCCTCTCGTAACATTAAAAAAAAAAATAATTTTTAGTCTAGAATTTTCAAGCCTCTTCCCACTTCGTAGAAACCTGATGCAATTCCTAGCGTGTGTGTCATACAGCATACCTTTTAACACGAATACACAAGACTTCGTAAGGAAACTACGTGAAATGAAAATTTAATTCTTTAAAATAACGTAAATTTACATATACGGAACTGAATGAAAATACAATTAAAGGAATGATGAAAGTCATGTAATTTACATGCATCACGTAATACTACGAGAGTGGAACTCACCTTACAAACTGACTATACATCTCTTAAATACACAAATAGAATATATATAAATAAAATACTCTACTCTCATGAAGACCAGCTTCGTAAGAATATGCATAAACATGCATATATATATATATATATATATATATATATATATATATATATATATATACTATACACAGGAAAACAGCAAATGAAGCGGATTCTGGTCCACTGTAGGACAAAGGGCACAGAAATGTAAATTTGTGTCTGGGTTATGGCCAATTTTCATCACCGTACTGGCCAGTGCAGGTTGGTGATGGTGGGAAATTTTCGTCTGATAGCTCAAAGCGAACCAATTTAGTATGGGTGAGCCTGACATGTACAGCTTTGCTGAACATGGCGATACAGAAACTCTTTCAACACATGAAGGTATCCCCATTCAGAAAGGGATAGATATATATATATATATATATATATATATATATATATATATACATATATATATATAAATATATATATATGTATATATATATATATATATATATATATATATATATATATATATATAGATAGATAGATAGATAGATAGATAAAAATTCGTATAAATAAAAAAGGCAAGACAGAACTTACATTAAAACAGTATTGTGGTCTGCAGTATAACAGTAAGGTTTATTTACCTAGGAAATAACGATTGTCAACAAAGACAATTAAATAACGTTCAAGTTAATATAACATACTTGTATAATATCTTTGATTTGTAATATTCGTAATCCAATTCATATCGTAATAAAAGAAAAAAATCTTATAACTTGCAAATTGCAGCCATTTCTGGTATCTGAACAAAAGATCAGCCTAACGTTAAACATGGTCCATTATTGCGATTGGATGCCATCTTTAAAATTAGAATACCTCTTTTGCAGCCTATTATAGAAGAAGGCAAAGATACGACTTGCAAGTTTGTGTTGGTGTTATAAAAAACTGAGCTGGAGGGTTTCAAAATTCAAATATAATTTTATATTGGATTCTAGCCCTAGATCAATGCATGGACATTTACCTTTTACAATCATTAGAGCCACTGTTCAATAAAAAAAAAAATTAAAAACGTTTTTCAAAGTCTTGAAATTCCGTCATGAACAGTTAGCTCCGTGAATTTTGTTTAGGCAACTGAACATGTAGCGACGGCGCGATAACGGTTTTCATTTCCATAACTAAAAGAATATGGTATCATACTTAATCAACATTACTATCTGCCATTTTGTACCATTTCTTCTTCTTACATATAGATACTAATTATCTATCTGCTACATTGTGGAATTGCCACCTGTCTCTTTAGCTTGCCATTGTGTTTACTACCTTCATTGGCCATCAACATTAACAACAACAAATGAAGCCAATTCTAGCCCACTGCAGGATAAGGGCCTCAGAAATGTCAATTCATGTCTGGGGTTTGGTCATTTCACCAACACGCTGGCTATTGCGGATTGATGATGATGGAAGTTTTTCGTCTGATCGCTCACAACAAACTTAGTATGGGTGGCCCTGACTAGTACAGCTTCGTTGATCTTGGCAATACTCAAACCCTTTCACCACGTAATGGTATCCTTACTCGCTGGCCTTCAAAACGGTAACTAAATCATAATTGACCAATTACCTTCAAAAAAGTTTGTGTTCAACGCTAAACAGCTAGATATGGAAAGAAATTTGTTGAGATATGGAAGAATTGTTCTGGCTTTCTTTTTACAAAAATAAATGTTTTCTGCGATGTTTTCACCGCAGTTTCATTTCGAAATATCATCCACTTATGATTCTGAATGTCCAACCCCCAGTGTGCAACCCACACTCAAGCATAAATACACAAGCGAGCCCGAGTGCGCGCAATGTTTCGCAGGGAAAAAGGAAGGCAAATACAGTCAGGTCACTTTTTGTTTCCACGGCAACAGGGAAAAAAGGATGAAAAGGGAAAATAGTGAAGAGAAAAATAGAGGATAAGGGGAAATCAAGCTGGCTTCAAATGCACGGGGATGAGAGAGAGAGAGAGAGAGAGAGAGAGAGAGAGAGAGAGAGAGAGAGAGAGAGAGAGAGAGAGAGAGAGTTTGTATGCTTGTGCAAGACTGGTTGCATCCTGGTCACAGTATATCTTTGCAAAGAGAAAATAACTTTTGTTGTTGTCTTTTCTGCAGTAAACACGTTCAAAAATAGCAAATGCTAATTTTAATAGGGAAATATTTAAAACAACGGGAATGCGTGAAAAAAGAAAAATCGACGAAAGAGAAACTTATATATAGGAATATAAAAGAATGAAGAATTAAAATAAACTTAAAAAGGATATACTGAAAACTGAATATAAAAGGTTCTTTAGCAATGGTAAGCATCTCTCTAGAAGGAAACTCCTATATCAAACCATTGTTCTCTAGTCTTGGGTAATACCATAGCCTCTGTACCATGGTCTTCCACTGTATTTGGTTAGAGTTCTCTTGGTTAAGGGTACACGCAGGCACACTTTTCTAACTGTTTTCTCACTGGGCTATCTTCCCTGTTGGAGCCCAAAGACAATAATAATAATAATAATAATAATAATAATAATAATGCTTCCTATACTAGCAACTCTCATTTGATTGGATCCATTTTGATCCGGGGGATGGAAAAAAATATAATTAATTGTCGTTTTGTAAAGGTGAATTAACTAGACGGAACACAACCAGTCAAACAACTTTTAAGGGAATTGACGATTCCAGTTAATTGTATAAATATCCCGTTTTATTTCAAGTTAGTTACTCTTGCTTAAAAACACTTAATTAGATTAGTTGTATATTTTCTGCTTCAATTTACTTATGCGTTAATTCATTAAATATTGCTAGTTATAATTGTATAGGCTGGAGGAACGTAGAGAATAGAGGTCCCCTTTTTTGTTTTTATTTTTGTTTCATTTGTTGATGTCGGCTACCCCCCAAAATTGGGGGAAGTGCCTCGGTATATGTATGTATGTATGTATAATTGTATACATATACAAAGTATGCATAACACGTAAACGCTAAGAGAACTCTTCTCATGGATTTATTAATGAAATGTTCAAACTTCAATTAATTTCAGGTAATTAAAAAGCGTCATAGAACTGGCAATCCAATTCCCTTATCTATCTCAAGCTAGGGTGGAACGTTGTAAAAGTTGGGAATACCGAAGAAGAGAAAAAGTACCCCACCTTACGAGTAAGGAGGAAAGACACAGCTTAACCCTAAGAGGATGATTGACTCTCCCCCTTTAGGTGGAATAGGAGGGGCGTCATTATCTTTATTGGCAATTTGCTCCTTAATTGGAGTCTGGGTGCTGTTAATGGATGACTTTAATGGACCGACGCAATTAGGCAAAGTGAAATTACCGAAAAATATTGTTCATTAATATCAATTGCCTCCCTGTTGCTCACGAATAATGTAGGGAAGGAAATGAAATGGAGTATTGAGGCAATGTTTATATCATATGATTATTTAGAAAACTACATCACAAACATAAATAATACAATGATGACAACAATAGCATGTGCAACGTTAATAAGAGTAAAGCAAACGATGTTAATAGCAATAACCTATTTAGGTGTTACTGTACCCTTCGATTATGTACGTTTTAGAATTACGTGCCTGATAATTATTCAACTGTGGATGGTGGGGGGTTGCAACTACACCTCGAAATCCAGATTAAAAGTTGAAGGGTAATACCAACTGGTGCTGAACCCTCTGAATTCAGAGTATATATATGTCTGTGTGTGTATTTCATCCTCATCATCAGCCGTTACTAGTCCGCTACAGAACATAGGCCTCAGACATGTCCTTCCACTTGCGTCTGTTTATCGTCTTTCTATGCCAGTCCACACCTGCAAACTTTCTTAGTTCGTCAATCTATCGTCTTCTCTATACCCAATCTGTTATTCTTAATGTCCATCTAGTGTCTGTCATTCTCATTATACGTCTAACCCATGTCCATTTCTTTTTCTTACATGTTGTTAGAATATCATTTACTTTAGTTTGCTCTCATATCCATGTTGCTCTTTTTCTGTCTCTTAGTGTTATCCCAATCATTATTTTTCTGTAGCTCTTTGAGTTGTAAGTAGCTTATGTTCTAAAGCTTTAATTAGGTTCCTAGTTTCTGATTCATCAGTTAATACTGGTAGAACCATCTGATTAAACACTTTTCTTTTTAAATAAAGTGGCCTGTTACTTTTAATAACCTTATTTGTTTACCAAATGCTCTCCATCCTAAGTTTATCCATCTTTTAATTTTGGTTAAGTGTCCTGGGGAAACACTTAATGCCTGTCCTAAGTACGTATATTCATTAACAATCTCTAGAGGTTCATCAATAACTCTTAATTTTTGTTTCTCTGCATTTTCATTGAACATCATCTTAGTGTTACTCATATTTCTTTTCAGTCTTACATTTATGCTTTCTCTATTCAAATCTTCTATCATCTTCTGAAATTTCTCCTATGATTCACTAAACAGAACTATGTCATCTGCAAATCTTAAGTTGCTAAAGTATTCCCCATTAATATATCCTACATTTTCTTAATCTAAATTCTTAAAAACTTCTTCTAGGTATGCTGTGAATAATTTAGCAGATGGGGTTTCCCTGTCTAACTCCTTTCTTAATCGGAATTTTCTTACTATCTTTATGTAGTTTCAAGATTGCTGTACTTCATTACTACAGTACTGGGGTATTGATAGAATCAAAAGCTTTCTCAAAGTCTATATGCACGCATGCGTGCGCACACACACACATAAGCATATATATATATATATATATATATATATATATATATATATGTGTGTATATATATATATATATATATATATATATATATATATATATATATATATATATATATATATAATGTATGTAAATTCGCCTTCAAAGAGATCGCTACCTTGTTCGAAATGTTTTGGTCAAATGGTTGTCAACATTTTTTTTTAATATCGTACACATTCTACTTTTCCTCTTATATTTTTAGAATGGTATATACGATGATTTAATTTCTTTTCACAATAAAATCATGGTCATATTTACATAATTCAAGAAAAACGAGAAACAACATGAAACATTATGAGACTTTTTGTTCATTTAGGGACGTGAACAAATTAGAATCTATCGTAAATTGTAGGACACGAAATTACTTTTTTATTTAATTATCATATGTTCACTTATATGTATTATTTTGTTGCAGTTTTTTTATAACTTAGTTAAAGTTTCCTTTTTTTTAGATTAAAATATCCATCATTATCATAGCTTTTACTTCGATCGATTCTGCAAGTATTACGTCACCAGATTGACGTAAAATAGGTGAAAACTAGTAACCCAGTCAGCTGATTAAGTGAGACAAGGTCAAGTTTTTATTTTACGGCTCATATTAGGAGGGAACATCGTCCTTTAACACAGCACAGTTCCATTATAAATATGCACTAGGCCAACATAACGAAAACAAATACAGCGCGACAATTGAACATACACAAAACAACATTATATCGATGAATAAATATAGAAGCTGAATTGGAACTGTGAACCGAATGCAGGGACAAAGTAGACCAAAACTCACTGCCGAAGGAGAAGACGAATTGGTTGTCGATTTTGCTCGTCGTCATCCATTAACTAACACAACAGTTATTAAAAAGAACTAGATCTTCATGTTTCGACAGATAATATACGAAGCTGATTACATAGAGCTGCCATTCACACCTTCAAACCAAAAAGGAAACCATTTTTGACAGGTAGACACCGCCAAAAAAAGGCTCTCTTTTGCCTTAGAATACAACCCCAAGGCCAATGAATTCAAGATAAAAGTGATTTTCTGTGACGAAAAAAAATTTCCTTCGTATGGACACGGCAGTCTTCACTGTTGGCGTAAATGGAATACTAGGCAAGATTCAAACAATGTTCGAGAATTTTTATCACAAATGATTTACAAATGCTACAAAACAGAATCATAAAATTAGGCCTAACATCTGAAAGATTCTTTCTTAATATTTATATAAACCTTAGGCCTAAAGATATGAGCAATGCGCACACACATATATAAAGGATAAGTGTAATGCTATAAGCAATGCAGACACATATAAGCCTAAAGTTTTAAATATATATATATATATATATATATATATATATATATATATATATACAGTATATATATATATATATATATATATATATATATATATATATATATACATATATATACAGTATATATATATATATATATATATATATATATATATATATATATATATATATATATATATATCGCTAGAGCAATGTCGATCCCGGAACCAGAACCTATATATCTTGTTATGGATAATGGCCCCATCCATATGTCTAAACTAGTAACAGATTGGTTAATCAATCACCCTGAGATTATTAGGATTGAATGGCCTGCTAAATCCCCCGATTTAAATTCGATAATAAATCTTTGGGCAAAGATGTTATGCCATTGGATTGCTATTAACGTCAAGAATAAGAATTCTTTAACTAAGCATGCAAAATCAGTGAGAGAATTACGTAGGCCTACACTGCCTGAAAACCATTGTGAGAATCTCATTGGCCTAAGTAATAGATAACGCAAGAGGTCATCTGAGAGAGAGAGAGAGAGAGAGAGAGATAGAGAGAGAGAGAGAGAGAGAGAGGGCAATTACTTAGGTGGATTAGAAGCGGGACTTTTAACGTATACATTATCATTTTTTTGTATCAATATTTCAATTAGGATATAGAATAAATTATTACCTATCATATTTGTCTAATTTACCTATTCAATGATTCTATTCTATATTTGAGAGAGAGAGAGAGAGAGAGAGAGAGAGAGAGAGAGAGAGAGAGAGAGAGAGAGAGAGAGAGAGAGAGAGAGAGACTGACTTTGAGTAGAGCTAGTGCGTAGAATGAGAACTCACTCAACGCGGATTCGTCTTGCACTAATTGATCTCTAATTATTGGCATTTATATGGTAAGAGTTAATTCTCTGTCCAGAAAAAAGTTGCCAGATACTTCTTTTTCATTATCATTCTTACGATATACCAAAACATTTTGAAACGGGTAGCGATATTTTTGCAGGCGAGTGTACATATGCATAATTTTGGGTATGATCTCTTACCGTATGAGGCATATATGACATCTAAAATCAGAAGACAACATCTCTTATACTTAAAGAGGGTCTATTTATGCTTATGGAATAAAAAAAAGGGTAACTGTTATGTCGTTTATCATATGATGCTCTTTCAACCTAATTCCTAATATTTGTAGCTTACACAAGGACCGCAATTATGATCTGTAACCCTAACAAGTCACACATATGTCAGTTAGCAATCACACAAACACACACGCACCCACACCCACACACACACACATATACACCCATACACACACACACACACACGCACACACTCATATATACATGCACACACATATATATGTGTATATATACACACACACATACACACCCATACACACACACACACGCACACATACATATATATACATGCACACACATTATATATGTGTATACACACACACACACACATATATATATATATATACAGTATATATATATATATATATATATATGTGTGTGTGTGTGTTTGTGTGTGTGCGCGCGCGCATAGATATGTGTTGCAAGTACGACCCAATATAGGAACAGAGGAAAAGTAAACCGATTACAATGCAAATATCACGGACTTTCAATTTCCATAAAGGGTGCTGTAAAAACTGTTGTTCTCGTAGAAAGCAACGAGAGAGAGAGAGAGAGAGAGAGAGAGAGAGAGAGAGAGAGAGAGAGAGAGAGAGAGAGAGAGAGAGAGAGAGGTTTTATGCAGTTATAATACTGAGACTCATTACAGAAACATTAATTTCCTTTGGTTCGCTATGAATGCTTGTAAGTGCCCAAAACAAGTACATATGATAAACAAATAACCATATTAATTATGCGTAACAAGAAAAATTGCATATAAAACACATGCGAACTTGGAGCAATTTTGCATATAAAGTAAACGTGCACACTAAGGAAGTGGGAAATTGGGAAAGTGCAAATACGAAACACTTGTTTCTTAATCTTCTCCTTTTTCTTCTTTGTCTGCATCTTTTCTCACTTTTATGTGGGGTCGATGTTTCTGGCCAGCGTTCTCCATCTACCTCTGTCCCACACTTCATCACCGGTTAATCTCTTTGATCGAAGGTCATCCTTGATACAGTCCATCCACCTTCGCTTTCGTCTCCCTCTCCTTCTCCTTCCCTGTACCTCCATTTCCATCACTCTCCTCCCAATATACTGTTCTTCTCTTCTCATGACATGACCGTACCACCTCAGTCTACTTTCTTGGATCTTATCTGATAGTTTTCTAACTCCTGTGGTACCCCTAATTACCTCATTCCGTATCTTATCTCTTCTTGTCACCCCACACATCCATCTCAACATTCTCATCTCTGCTACATCCAGTTTCTCCTCTTGTGTCTCCTTTATTGCCCACGTCTCCGCTCCATACATCATTGCCAGTCTCACAACGGTTTTGAGTACTTTACCTTTCAACTTGACCCCATTTTCCTGTCGCACAGTACTCCACATAATTTTTTCCAATTCTTCCATTCTGCTTGTATTCTGTGGTTTATATCTGCCCCCAGATCACCATCCTCTGCAACTGTTGATCATAAATACTTAAAAATTTCAACTCTTCAATCTCTCTAATTGTAAACTACCTTTCCCATTCTCCCCTTTTTTCTTAATAAAACCATATATTCATTAGCTTATGTAGAATTGAATTCCAAGGCTCTATGCACATTTTCTTACATGTAATCTTACTAACAATAAAAATTTTCCCCATACCGGAAAACTCTAATCCAGGTACAATATTATTATTATTATTATTATTATTATTATTATTATTATTATTATTATTATTATTATTATTATTATTATTATTATTACTTGCTAAGCAACAACCCTAGCTGGAGAAGCAGGATGCTATAAGCCCAAGGGCTCCAACAGGAAAAATAGCCCAGTGAGGAAAGAAAATAAGGAAAAACTACAAGGGAAATTTAAGGACAATAGCAACATTAAAATAAATCTTTCATATATAAACTATAAAAACTTCAAAATAACAAGAGAGAAATCTGATGAAATAGAGTGCCCGAGTCTACGTTTAAGCAAGAGATCTCTAACCCAAGGCAGTGGAAGACCATGGTACAGAGGCTATGGCACTACCCAAGACTAGACAACAACGGTTTGATGTGTCCTTCTCCCAGAAAAGCTGCTTACTATAGCTAGAGTCACTCCTTAATAAAAAGAAAGTAGCCACTGAACAATTATAGTGCAGTAGTTAACCTCCTCAAAGAAGAAGAATTGTTTGATAATTTCAGTGTTGTCAAGTGTATGAGGATAGAGAAGAATGTGTAAAGAATAGGCCAAACTATTCTGTGTATGTCGGCAAAGATGAAATGAGCCGTAACCAGAGAGAGGGATCTAATATAATACTATCTGGCTAGTCAAAGGACCCAATACCTCTCTAGCGGTAGTATCTAATAGGCCTCAATTAGCCTTATATTTCAAAATAATAACCAATTTATGCAGTGGTCTTTGCTGTAAGACAGGTGCCGCTTTGAAACTTTCGAAGGTCCTATTTTGTTGCTTTCAATCGTCGAGGCTTTTCTCGGGTTCAAAGTTTGAAGAACGATAGAGAAGCAACCACACTATAACTAAGTAATAATTGGTAATTAATATATAGTTCAAAATTTAAGTCAATAGATTAATCCGGAAATTAATCACTCTGAACATAATTAAAAAACTCAAATAATGAGTATTTGAGTGGAGAGAAACTGGGTTTGTGTGATCTCGAGCGTGAAATTATAGATGAAAAAAGAAATATTAACGTGATAAGGAAGAAAAGGATAAAAGAAGACTATTTAGGAAAAAAAATAGTAATTGATCTTGAATGGAAGTGTGAATATGAAAATGGCTGTGGTGGCCTTATTGGTAACGTCTCTACCTGGTGATTGCCAGACGGGGGTTCGAGTCCCGCTCAAACTCATTAGTTCCTTTGGTCATTGCAACCAACCTCACTATCCTTATGAGCTAAAGATGGGGGTTTGGGGGAGCCTATAGGTCTATCTGCTGAGTCATCAGCAGCCATTGCCTTGCCCTCCTTGGTCCTAGCTTGGATGGAGAGGGGATTGGGCACTGATCATATGCATAAATGGTGCTCTAGGGAATTGTCCTGCTTGATAGGACATGTCACTGTCCCTTGCCTCTGCCATTCATGAGGGTCTTTTAAACAAGATGATAGAAGACAAGGATGATGAAGTGAACAACACAAAGTGGTGATAAAGTTAAATAATGAAGGTACCATAATGATGAGAGGTCATTCAAAAGCTATAAGCAGATTAATGGGACGAAAGGAAGAGACAAGGGACAAAAAATAAAGTATAAATAGAAATAAATTACGATTTCATAGAAACAATTTTTATACATTTGGTAACAAGACTAAAATAAAGGTGGAATGCTATCATAAAAACAGGGATAATTAACAAAAAATAAATAATTTGGGGATGGAGGCTAAAAATTAGAGAAAAAAAAATAGCAATAGAGAAAGAGAAACAATAAAATTTACTGTCTTATGTCAGTTAAGACTGAAAAAAAGGAAAAAATAAGGCTTGTATAATAGGAAAGCAGTATATCTCGGATCGAATGTTTGAGATTCATAGCAAGAAGACCAACTTATCATTACAAAAATCTATTGTAAGAATTTATACATTGATACCAATTCTGAGAGAAAATATTAAAAACAAAAGCTGGCTAAGAGTAGACGTAACCCACGCCCCCTCTATCCTCCAAGGTCGGAAATGGGTGCTAATGACGCCCAAAAAGGCCAACAAAATAAATATCGTTAAAAAATGAAGAAAATATCTTCCCTCCAACAAAGACACTGACGACCTCGATTCCTTCACCCTTCAATAAACAGAGACAGATCCTAAAACAATCCTACAGTCATATCCTAATGGATTTATGGATGGGGTAGAGGGTGGGGGTTCCTTGATGCACCTTTGTCGTTGCCCTTGACAGGAAAAATGACAGGAAGACAGACGGAGAGGCAGATTAGACAGACACGTCAGACAGCCAGACAAGGGAGTCCAAAGGGAAATCATTCGAGGAAAGATGGAAATCGTTATATCAGTGAACCAATTGAGATTCTTGTTATTGTTTGAAGACTTGTCGTTCCATAGTTGGTGAATAAGTGTCCTTAAAGCATTAGATAAGCAGGAGTTTTAAGATTACAGCATATTTATATAGCTAATTATCTCCTATATTACCCTATTTAATAAAGAGCAAGGGTCTGGATATATATATATATATATATATATATATATATATATATATATATATATATATTTCATATATATAGTATATATATATATTTATATATATCATATTATACTCACATATATATAAATATATCATATTATACATACATACACACATACATATGTACACACACATATATATATATATATATATATATATATATATATATATATGTATATATATATATATATATATATATATATATATAAACAGATAGACATATAGATAAATAGTCTTCATGAAGTGAAGGTTCCATAAATGTTCCCTACAATCTATTCCTTTCAAATATTTTAATCTTGAAGCGTCCCTGATGGTTCTGCGTTAAATGCATAAATCAACAACATGCAACATAGAGGCAGGAGGGTTCTTAACTGCCAGATCAAATCTGGGATTGTACTGAATCCAGCAAACTATAAAAGGGTGAATCTGTATGGGAAATCATGCATGCATGCATGCTTGTCTACATACATACATACATAGGCAAATAATTTACTTAGTAACTTTACATTTTTTACTTATGTGTTTGCAAGCTATGGGTAATACCTACCGCTGAAGCCCCCTTTTTTATCCTAGGTGATACCCATATCTTCGTGCCTATACAAGTATATATATTCCCATAAAAATTTAAAAGGAAAGGGTATAAGGTGAATGTTTCTAGGGCACTCGTTCTTAGGCGGCTCTACTTATAAACTCTTTAATTTAAAAATAATGAATCCAGAAGAATGAGAAAGCCGAACAAAACCGAACTCTATCTTTACTTCACCTATTTTTTTTTCTATCACGGAAAAAGAAACTTCGCACTGCAAACGTTTATCCTTATATCATTAAGTATTTCACGTGAATTGAGTAATGAAGATAAATCTTGGAAAGGATTATGCAAAACCGAAAATTCTCAGCAATCTCCCTTATATAATAAAGCGCAAGACTCTCTCTCTCTCTCTCTCTCTCTCTCTCTCTCTCTCTCTCTCTCTCTCTCTCTCTCTCTCTCTCTCTCTCTATATATATATATATATATATATATATATATATATATATATATATATATGTATATATATATATATATATATATATATATATATATATATATATATATATATATATATATATCTTTCCGATCACGTGTAATGGTACTGCCATACTATAACTCCCCGTCCTATTGGTAGGGGGAAAAGGCATTGTTCGGATTGAATCTGTTTTTTTACGTCCGTGTGTTCATATCTACCTAAATAAATAGCCGTCATTTCTGACAGGTCGCATCCACTAGTTTTAATAAACTAGAAATAATAACAGAAGACTGGAAAGAAGCGAAAACACACAATAGTTTATTAGTCCCATGATAGACTCTTTGGCAGGAGACGTGTTCCCTAGGTAGTGTGGGAGAAGGAAAAGTTCCAGATATTATTTCCTCAAGGATAATTAACAAAGATGTAAGGCGAGGCGATGAAAGGAGGTCTGGGTAGTTCATTATGCGATGATGATAATGGCGTTGATTTGTTTTAATATAATTTAAGAGAAAACAACGTATCTTTAAAAATCTCGTATTTTCATCAAGTTTCATAGGAAGATATATATATATATATATATATATATATATATATATATATACATATATATATATATATATATATATATATATTATATATATGTGTATATATAATATATATAATATATATGGGTGTGTGTGTATGTATGTGTGCAATAAAACACCGGGAAAATGAAAATATAGAAAATTAAGAGTCCTCTTGAAGAAGTACGACGAAACTAGTCAAGATTCACTAAATATTTTCATTGTAAAAGAGGTACAAAAAAAAAAAAAAGGTTCGTAGGACATATATAAAATAAAAAAAAAACAGTTACTGGTTGAAGATGTTTTAATTAAAAATTCTAAGAATATTAATATTTACCAGAGTAATTTGCAATTAGATCTTTTCTTTAAAATATTGTCATAAGTAATGTAACGATTATTAGTAGCTTGTTGAAGGATGTAAACAAACCATCTTGTATGCTCTTGATATTCGCTGAGACTGTATCGGTTCTTCTATCTGTCTTAAGAACCCTTTTGTACCTCTTCTAAAATCTTTCATTATTTGTTTTCAGAAGAGAGAGGGAGATAGTCTCTTCGTAAGCTAAGGAACAAATTTCCTTTTTCGTGAATGTGTGTTTATTTTCTGTCTATTTATCTATCTATCTATATGTATAGATACATACATACAACAACGACAGCTGCAGTAGTTTCGAGTCCACTGCAAGACAAAGGCCTCAGACATATCCTTATACTCGCTTTCCTAACACATAAAGGATACGTGTGTTATTTCAAGCCTTTAGATTTAAATGCAAATTAATGCATTATCCGACTGTGATACAAATAGAACCAAAGCACGCTACTAAGAATAAGGTTAACAATAAATTTAATCCAAACTGACCCTCCCCATCTCTCTCTCTCTCTCTCTCTCTCTCTCTCTCTCTCTCTCTCTCTCTCTCTCTCTCTCTCTCTCTCTCTCTCCAGTATATGGAGTTCCTGTCCGTTAGTAAATGTATCTGCCAATACTGGAAGCAATAGACCGTTTGATAACCTACAAACAAATTGCATGAAAAAGTTAATTGTTTCATTTCCCATTCAAAGAAATAGAAAAGCACCATGAAACCTTAGCAGAATAATATTCTTTCAATTACAAATTTCTTTTTTTTTTTCAGATCAAGTAATGGCAATAATCAGGAGCTCGGGATGAACGCAAATTAATATCTGCAATCAAAGTCGACTCAAGGAAAAAGACATCGAACTAAATCGACCAAAATGATCCGGCAAAAAAATGCCTGAATTGTGAAGATTTCTTGACTACCTGCAGAAAACCCCCACCATGAGCGCCGTGGAACTGACGGAGTTACTACCGAAAGACCATCAAAAATCGTCTTCAAGTCGACTGAACACCCCAGCAGGTGAGTTATTACGCCTTTTGAAAGGCTAATTAAGTCGGTTACCTTAACTTCCTGGCTTTAAATTGGCTGACCTACTTTCCTCTTTTCTTTTGCTTTGTGATCGCAGCACGTTTTAGCATTTTTTAAATCCTCTTTTGTGTTTTCGTGATAAAGGGTAAGTTCTGTATATATTTGATTATTATTATTACTAGCTAAGCTATAACGCTAGTTGGAAAACCAGGATACTATAAGCCCAAGGGTTCCAACAGGGAAAAAAGAGCTCATTGGGGAAAGGAAATAAGTAAATAAATAGGCAAGAGAAATAATGAACAACTAAAATAAAATATTCTAATAACAGTAACATTTTACATATATATATAAACTACAAGAACTTAAAAAACAAGGGGAAGAGAAATAAGATGGAATGGTGTGCCTGAGTGTACTCTCAAGCAAGAGAACTCTACTTCAAGACAGTGGAAGACCATGGTGGCCTGACTCTATTCTACCCAAGGCAGCATATGGGGTAACCAAATAGCACTATCTATAATAAAGCAGAAAGTTACCCATATATTTTCAGTGGATGTACTACGGCCAGGCAAGTCATTGGTCAATATATCACCCCACTCATATAATTACGTAGAATATAGGGAACTTAGACAGTCCTTAAGAGATGGTACGTATCATTGAAGGCCTGAACATACAGTCTCGATCATCTAATATGCTACCGTTATTATTAATATCATCCGGATACTGTTAATGATAATATCACCTGAGACTGCAAACACTTTTTATATTACCTTACTATATATTGCGAATAATAGGAAATGAATTCCGGAGTCCACTTGTCCCCAAAGCATCTATGCTGGACTCCCTATGTCAAGTGAGGTTTGTCGTTAAGTATTGCAGAATTTGTTGTTCCTTTTATTAAATCTTTATCCTTTTCATGAATAATTTTCACTGACTATCATCATCATCATTTCCTCTTACACTATTGATGCAAAGGGTTTGAATTAGATTTCACCAGTCGCCTTTACCTTGAGATTTTAATTCAATATTCCTTCATTCATCATCTATTTCGCGCTTAATAGTCCTCACCCATATGATCCTGGGCTTTCCAATTCTTCTAGTGCCTTGTGGGGCTCAGTTAAACGTTTGATGAACTAATATCTCTTGGGGAGTGCGAAGAACATGCACAAACCATCTCCATCTACCCTTCACCATTAGCCCATCCACATGTCACTCCATTAATCTCTATTATAGTTCCATTTCTAAACCTGTCCTGCCATTTAACTTCCAATATACAATAATGTAAAAGCTTGAATATCTACCCACAACAAATGATGTAAATTAGCGTCAATGTAATCTGATATCCGAGCGTCGGAGATATCTGAATCGAAAAGATGTTTCACCTTCCACCGGAGGCCTTCTCAAAGGAGACAGGGTAAACTGTAAAGCAATGGCAGTGCGCATGCTTCCGCCTGAACCCTTGTGATCACATACCTGAATTCTAAGTAAGTATCACAAACTATGAGAACACAAAATGTTCGTTAAACGGGGTCAATACTACGAGTCTTAACTTCCTAAGTCAATACTACTGAAATTAATTTTTAAAAATTTCAGATATTTTTTAGGAGCATTATCCATCTCGTAAACAAGTCAATTCTTCCAGGACAAATTGAACCAAACGTCCCATCAAAAAATGTGAAATCTATAGGTAGTAGGTTGGCCAGGGCACCAGCCACCCGTTGAGATACTACCGCTAGAGAGTTATGGGGTCTTTTGACTGGCCAGACAGTACTACTTTGGATCCTCCTCTCTGGTTACGGTTCATTTTCCCTTTGCCTACATACACACTGAATAGTCTGGCATATTCTTTACATATTCTCCTCTATCCTCATACACCTGACAACACAGATTACCAAACAATTCTTCATCACCCAAGGGGTTGTCGCACTGTAATTGTTCAGTGCCACTTTCCTCTTGGTAAGGGTAGAAGAGACTCTTTAGCTATGGTAAGCAGCTCTTCTAGGAGAAGGACACTCCAAAATCAAACCACTGTTCTCTAGTCTTGGGTAGTGCCATAGCCTCTGTACCATGGCCTTTCACTGTCTTGGGTTAGAGTTCTCTTGCTTGAGGGTACACTCGAGCACACTCTCCTATCTTATTTCTCTTCCTTTTGTTTTGTTAAAGTTTTTATAGTTTATATAGGAGATATTTATTGTTGTTACTCTTCTTAGAATATTTTATTTTCCTTTTTTCCTTTCCGCACTGAGCTATTTTCCCTGTTGGAGCCCCAGGGCTTATAGCATACTGCTTTTCCAACTAGGGTTGTAGCTTAGTAAGTAATAATAATAATAATAATAATATCAATAACATTGTAAAGCATTTCGGGATGGGCAGGGACTTAAAAATAGACACGAATGAATAAAAAAAGATTTGGGTAAACATATCATCTCCCTCAACTTCAAAGTTACCAAGGGTTAGTCATACGATACTGTGAAATGCATTCAATTACTTCCCTAATGTTGAGTGCATTAAACCCATTGACGCAAGAGCATGTCAGAGGGCCTTTGAATTAGACTGTACCTCTTTAAATCTTACCGAATCTATTTTTGATGAAATGCACAGCTAAATGATAAACATTCTATTTTCTGTATAGTTTTTCCTGTCTTTCCCATTATGAATTTCAAACTTTTATAATTATTTCGCTGAAAGTACTAAAGTAATATGGGTGAAACAATGCATTCATGAAACTGTAAAATACAATTTAATTTAGTTATTCATTCATTTAATAGTATTATTATTCTTAAAGAATAAGTCAACATGCTATGAACCTACACAGAAAGCCTTCGCGAAAACAAATAAGCAAAGAAAAAGAAAGAAGTTTGAAACATAGTACAAATGCCTCGGAAATTCGGAATGCTCACCAGCTCGGCAGGAGGAAACGAATGGTATTTAACTGAATGCAATGCATGGCAACTTTCGCGCAACTAAATTAGCACAAGATAAGTTAAACTGGGTGATTCCAGGTCATAGGAAATGTTCCATAATAGTAGTAGCCCATTTTCGTCAGTGTTGTTGACATTGGTGTAAGCGACCCGTCAAGAATGACGACTTCATATTCATATATGCACACACTCACAGATTTATGGGAGATTCTGCATCGGAGTATCCACGCTCACTAGGGTACGACTATTCCCTCTCACGACTACCCATGGGACGGGGAGAGACAGAGTTGTTATACGTCTGACAATACCACTGAGAGTAACAGGAAAGAAATTTATATATATATATATATATATATATATATATATATATATATCAATATATATACACATATATATATATATATATATATATATATATACAAACACACACACACATATATATATATGTATATATATACATATATATCCTATATATATACATATATATATATAAACAAACACACACACATATATATGTATATATATACAGTATATATATATATATATATATATATATATATATATATATATATATATATATATATTGTATGGTATGTATTTCACACGCGTTCGTGCACTGTAACGGTATGTCCTTTTTTGGAGGGGTAAATCTAGCTCTACCCTCGCAATGATAACAGAACCGATTTAAGCTTGCCTTTTCATGTATTAGTTGGTTTGATTTTGGCATTCTTCTTATGATCTTCTTGTATATAAACTCGTTATCTGTTAAATAAAAGTTAGTTGCATTCATGATTCATCACGCTTCTCCGTTATAACCTAACAGTAACTTCGCACAATATACAGCCGGAAACTTGCTCTTTATTATACAGGGGAGATTGCAGAAAGTGAAATTGGTTTCAGACAGAAGGCATCTAAAACACGCAGGCTATTCACGGCACTATCTCGGTACGAAAAATTCCGCTTGCATCAAAAGACATGCATCAACCAGTTTCCTAAAATCTCTCTCGTAGCTCTGCTGTCGTAAGCCGAAAATCATGTACCTGGTATGTAGCGTAATTAGTATCGCAAAAAGACACAGTTTTTTTAGTTATATGCTTTCTATTTTTTTTCCTCTCAATTGAGGCGCATTCTTTTTTGTTTTGATACTGAATATTGGCTGCATATATTTAGGGACACACTCACAAATAAACTCAAACACTCATGCAAAAAAATGTTGATTGTGTTTGGTCGTACCGAGGCTGCAGAAAAGGCGTTTGAAATGTATAATCATAGAACGTGGCGAACTATGCGATTACTTTATTTCTACTATTATTCTTATTAAGGTTACATCCTATAATGGAAAAGCTTCTTCGTTCATATTCCAACATAACTCTAAGATTTTCAGTGATAAACTTACATGAAACAAGCGTGAAATAATCAATAAGTTAATCAGACATTGTGGCTATCACAATAAATTCTAAAATACATAAGTCTCTCTCTCTCTCTCTCTCTCTCTCTCTCTCTCTCTCTCTCTCTCTCTCTCTCTCTCTCTCTCTCTCTCTCTATATATATATATATATATATATATATATATAATATATATATACTCAGCCAATCCTCTCCAAAATCATGGGGCGACTTCAGATAAAAGAGAACAGCACAAGTAGCTGCCATACTCATCTTTAACAGATGAATCACCGACAACACCCTGTTCAGTAAAAAGTTCTACGACATTAGTCACTTCACACAGTTCCACAAAAACATCATTAATAATAAGAATCCATACACACACATATATGTATATATATATATATATATATATATATATATATATATATATATATATATATATATATATATATATATATTATGTATGTGTGTGAAATATATATGTATTATAGTCAGAAAACGAGCTTAAATCAAGTCTTTTCAACTTTCCTTTAGTGGATATATATATATATATATATATATATAATATATATATATATATATATATATATATGTATGTATATATATATAAATATATATTTGTGTGTGTAATATATATGTATTATAGTCAGAAAACGAACTCCAATCAAGTCTTTTCAACTTTCCTTTCGTGGATATATATATATATATATATATATATATATATATATATATATATATATATATATATATATATTTATATATATATATATATATATATATATATATATATATATATATATATATAACCACTTGCATTACATCCCAACTTTTCGAAGAGCTTTTAGTTAAGAAAACGAATCATCGTCAGGACACAAACAATTGTTTTTAAAATTAAACAAATATTTGCATCAGCTCTTTTCCACATCGATACCTGGATATAGTGAGGGATATCAGCCATCATTTTAACGGTTGTGTTTGCTCTCACAAATTGGGAGTTAAACTATGATTTCGTTTTGAATTCATATAAATTCGCAGCATCAATCTGCTTCCCCTACCAAGGGCAGCTATAGGTTTTGATGGCCTATTGGAAACGTCCCTGTCTGGCAATCTGCCGGACTGGAGTTTGAGTCGCGCTCAAGCTCGATAGTTTCTTGTAGAGTCTGTAATCTCACCATTATTAAGAGCTGAGATGGTGGGTTAGGGGGAGACTCTATGTTTACCTGAAGAGTCATCAGTGGCCATTGCCTGATCCTCTGTGGTCTTAGCTTGGATGGAGAGGAGGCTTGGGCGCTGCTAGGACATCGTCACTTTCCTTTGTCTCTGCCATTCATGAGCAACCTTTAAATCATATTTCGGCTAGCACTAGAACCGGTGAAGTCATTCAGTGCCAAGGTATGTATGTGCTGAAACCATGAAGTGGACAGTAAGAAGAAAGAAAGAAAGAAAGAAAAAAGAAAGAAAGAAATGAGGTAACAAGTAGGTCCAAAGATCCTTAAAGTATTGCCTACAGTACATCACATGAGGTGCACTGCCATCACTAACCCCTTACGGTGGGTACAAATAGCATCCAAAAAAGGCAAATAGAGCAATATAAATTGACATTCAAAGGAAAAGCGCTAACAAACAAACGAACAACTTTCCCTACATGCAACAGTACAACAGCAAGCAAGCAAGCACTGACTATCTTCCAATTGCTCAACTTCAATGGCGTCTCATTAGGTCCCGAGAACGTTAGATAAAAAAAACCCAATTTAATTTATTTTCCTCATTATGAGCTTCATTTAATATGCCGAATATATGAAGCCAAGTGGCGAAGTTTACTTTTTCAAATTTTCCTTTTTTTATGTAGCCGGTTAGTGATAGGGAACAGAAAGTTATACGTATTAATGAAAAAAAAAATAAACTTTAGCTGTTAGCGTCGCTCTGAAAATAAATATGGCGAACTAATTATTGGGTTCATTTACTCTAGGTCATAATGATGTAAGCTCAGCTGAGCGCGAGGTTTTAACGAGTTCTCTCTCACAGAACGGTCGAGGAGTAACTCCAGTCTGTTGACTTAAGTACATACAGTACTACTCTATCTTGGTACAGAGATTGCTCAGATGAATTAGAATCGACGCTTAACTACTTGTAGTTTCATATTTATTAGTATTACTCTCTGATTTTCCGTTTTTGTATGATAGCTACTAACTTTCAAGGAAATCTGGGGACTTAATCCGTAGAGTTAACTTATTCTGTATTATAATAATAATAATAATAATAATAATAATAATAATAATAATAATAATAATAATAATAATAATAATAATAACAGCCCAATAACTTTCTAGCGGTAGTATATCAATGGGTTGCTGGTGAATTGGCCAACATCATCCTCTTTTCAATACTCATAAGCAGCACTTGAGAAAGAGTCTGTGCTGGCATAAAGGCAGATTAATAAAACCAATGCATCATCAGGTGTATGAGTACCTTTAAAGTCAACTCTCCCAATATTCATAATGAGGAAATCCGAGATCTTATATTTTTCTTTTCTGTGGCCAAGCTTTGGATTTTTCATTTCCTTTCGCGTTTAACGTCTCATAAACTTTTTTCCTTAAAGAGACAACGAGGCCCATCCTTTCTTTCATTTTTTTCCCCTGTTTTACTCGGGCCTGCGCAAGGAAAGAACATTATGTAAAAAATCTTGTTTTGCTCCACGCATTTTTTGTGACTAGTTTAAAGGCCACTCGTGAATGGCAGAGGTAAAGGACAGTGTGACGGGCCGAGAGAGGAGTTGTGAAATCAAAGGCAGATTGGAAACGACTGAGTTATATTGTTGTGGAACACTCTCCTTATATACAAAACCTCAAGGCAACAGGACATGACAAGTTCACAAGACAGACAAAATCACAGAGGAAAAACCAGACTTGAATTTTCATGTTCGTTTTAGTGCGAGGGAAGAGCGAAGATACAACCATAATATATGCAAAAGGAATTATGTACAATTGTGTGAAACACGGTTGGTACATGGCTCCCCCCCTAAAAATGACATACTGTACATGTTAAATAGGGCGCCCTGATCTACAGAGGCGAACTGTAGGCGGGTCATCTGGCAGAAGATAAGCAGGTTTTAGACGATCAATGGAGACCCAGTCTTCTTTGCCCCGAATGTTTAGGAGGAATGCTTTCGGACTGCATCGGATCACAAGGAAAGGGCCCGTGTAAGGGGGCGTTAGTGGTGGCTTGCTGGTGTCGTTGCGCAGGAAGACGTGCGTTGCAGAGTATAAGTCCGTTGGTATGTGATGCTTCGCTGGGGGCTTGTAAGTCTGGCGGCACGGAGTAAATTTTCCCACGACGTGACGTATGCGCTGGAGATCGTCGGAGGAGGTTGTAGAAGGAAAAAACTCGGCAGGGACGACCAACGGGTCGCCATACACCATTTCGGCTGCCGAGTTTTTTCCTTCTACAACCTCCTCCGACGATCTCCAGCGCATACAATGCCCTAGCTTGAAAGACAATGTCGTAGAGACTGACTATTTATGCGTATGATCAGCGTCCAAGGCCCTCTCCACCCAAGCTATAACCAAGAAGGCCCAGCTAATGGCTGCTGATGGCTCAGCAGGTAGAACTCCAGTCTCCCCAAATACCCTATCCTTAGCTTACAAGGATGGTGAGGTTGCAAACACTACATGAAACTATCGAGCTTGAGCGTGACCCGAATTTCTTTCCGGCAATCGCCAGGGAGAGACGTCTCCAATGATCCACGGCCTAAAAAAAAAAAAAAAAAAAAAAAAAAAAAAAAAAAAAAAAAAAAAAAAAAAGTCGAGACCAATGTTATAATATCAATTTAGGACCATATGATCATACGCTGGGACCGGGAGGCCCATTAAATAGCATCATGCCCTATTGAGGAAAACTGGTTATTTGTGTAACTCGTGAACGTCTTCTATACCAAGATCCAAAAACTTTGAGTCAATTTCCTGATGATTAGTGAAACTTTAGAGATTGGTATCCAAGAACTCTTTTAAAAAGTTTTAATTGCCGGAATTTTTTGGTTTCTTGGCTATGGGAGGTCAAATTGACTCTGTTGTTAAATCTTATTGGCTACCTTAATTGCATGTTTCGTCTGTGACGGTCAGCACTTACAAGCCTCTGAAGTAGTTTTAAAAAGCTGAGTCATTTAAGAACTTTTATTTCACCAGAATCTCTGTAACTTTATCACTAACCAGAGCTTTTATTTCGCCAGAATCTTCGTAACTTTATCACAAACTAAAGCTTTAAATTCACCAGAATCTTTCTAGCATTATCACATATAATAGATTTTATTTCACCAGAATCTTTGTAGTTCTATCACAAAGAAAAGCTTTTATTACGCGACAATCTTAGCAATTTAAGCACAAACCAAATTTATTTCACCCTGTATGAAGCATAGAGACCTGACGTGAGAAGGTATTGCTGTCATAGCGGACAGCAAGCAGTTGCCATTAATGGAGTTTCCATGTCCTCTTGTTTCGATCTGATCCAGACGTATTTGTGTATTATTAGAGCTCAAGGCCTCTGGCTTAACGAGAATGTGACCTCGGGGTACGTCAGGTTTGAATTTCCATATTGAGCTGAGATTGCAGTGGCAATATTCCGCTGTTTCGCAGGAAATATTGTATATTCTATTATGGTGGAGAGATGCTGTTGCTGTATTTCATCCTTTTCAATTAACTTTATGTGTGCGTATATATATATATATATATATATATATATATATATATATATATATATATATATATATATATATATATATATATATATATATATATATATATAAGACAATTGCACTACTTAATTCACTTTAACTTTGTGATCATTACCTAACATGTAAATGATAATATACATACTTATGTACAGTTGGACACGGATGTTCTTGACACACCTAGCCCTGAGAAATTGCACCCTGCCACGCCTTTATTATTATTATTATTATTATTATTATTATTATTATTATTATTACTTACTTACTTACTAAACTACAAACCTAGTTGAATAAGCAAGATGCTATAAGCCCGTGGCCTCCAACAGGGAAAATAGCCCAGTGAGGAAAGGAAACAAGAAAAAATATTTTAAGAACAGTAACATTGAAATAAATATCTCCTTTATAAACTCTAAAAACTTTAGCTAAACAAGAAGAAGAGAAATGAGATAGAATAGTGTGCCTGAGTGTACACTAAAGCTAGAGTAACCAAACAGAAAGCATTGGATGAGGTGGCAGAGGTGGTGGACGGGGCTAAACACAGGAAGTCACCATGAAGTAAGGGTGAGGGTGGGTGATTCCACGGGTCCAACTGTACATGCATATGTATGAGGGCATGTACTTTCCTGATTTATTCTTGTAAAACTTAGTTTGTAGTTCTTCAGTATAAACAGAATTATCTTCATTGTGCAAAACCAACTAATTAATTGTTTATAAGAGTAATTTCACGATTTTAACCATACGATTCACAGTATACAGAGACAGTAACCTCATAACTAACGTCTATATTTAGATGTTATGTTAAAATTAATATAACATCTAATGATTTTACCTTGTTCTACTGTCTTGAGATAGTGATTTACCGTTATTAACAGGTGAAATTAATAACGCCACATTAAACTAGCTCTTTAAACAGTAAAGTCACCTCAAGTCCTATTTAATAACCAGTAACATGTACCCCTAAGATCTAGGATCTTAAGTTTTCGAATCCTTGTGTGACATAACTCAATAATAGACAGAGAGGATTCAAACAAACTTGACAGTTATATATAGCAATTGATCTTGTGATACTTGCTAATAGTCTCAATATGTTGCTCTGAAACCTATCTGCACTCAGGAGTCAATTTCCCAACTTAGTGGTCTCTTAACCAATGTATCTGACGAATTTCATCAAATTCTCTTCGCCTGTTTCTCGGTTACCTTTCTAACACATAAATAAATAAATAAATAAATAAATATATATATATACATATATATATATATATGTATATATATACATATATATATGTATATATATATATACATATATATAAGCTATATTCAAAGCCACTGTGATATTTTAAGACCGGATGGGCATTTAATAAACTATGGCGTGTGTGTGTATATATATACATTATATATATATATATATATATATATATATATATATATATATATATATGTGTGTGTGTGTGTGTGTGTGTGTGTGTGTGTATAGGCTATATTCAAAGCCACTCTGATATTTTAAGAACGGATGGACATTTAATGAACTATGGCGTCTTTACACACACACACACACACACACACACACACACATATATATATATATATATATATATATATATATATATATATATATATATATATATATATATATATATATCCGGTGACCTCAAGTTTGCCTATTTATGTAAAATTGTCTCTGAATAAACTACTTGTATCTATGATCCCAGTTTAAAGGTTTGAAGGCCTCTCATGAATGACAGAGACAAGGGACAGTGACACTGCCTTATCAAGCAGGACAATGCCCTAGAGACTGACCATATTACATATGATCAGCACCCAAGCCTCCTTTCCACCCAAGCCTCCTTTCCACCCAAGCTAGGACCAAGGAGAGCCAGACAATAGCTGCTGATGACTCAGCAAGTAGACCTACATGCTTCCCCCCCCCCCATTCTTAACTCACAAGGATGGTGAGGTTGCAGCGACCAAAGGAACTAACTAGTTTGAGTGGGACTCGTACCCAGTCTCGCAATTACCAGACAAGGACGATACCACCAGACCGCCAAAACCTGGAAATTTAAGTATCTCATAAAAATAATCCAATGATTACACTTTACAGGTTCAATTTAACCATATTCAGTCTTTTTTTAGATCTCTTGCTAAGACATGGAAAGAAGCACAAACAGGGATGAAAAATATACAGTTTTAAGATTTTTAAAGTATAATCCAGTGACCTTAAATTAATTTAGAAAAGGCTTCACTTCTTTTTTCTTACGCGAGAAAAGAATAAAGTCAATTCTAATACACTATACTTGTATTTCTAAGCTCCACCTTACGGCAATAAACTCGATCTTTATCCTGAACAGGCTGACGTAAGTCTCCCTTTAAAGTTTATATGTGAAAGATCTATTTTAATGTTGGTACCGTTCTTAAAATATTTTATATCACTTGTTGATTAATTCCCTTGTCGTTTATTTATTTTTTTACTTCTTTTCCGCGGCTAATTTTCCCTGTTGGAGTCCTTGGCCTTATAGCATCATGCTTTTCCAACTAAGGTTGTACCTCAGCTAGTAATAATAATAATAATAATAATAATAATAATAATAATAATAATAATAATAATAATAATAATAATAATAATTTCCCATTTGAAGCAAGGACGTCACTAAACTACTATGCCATGAAACAGTAACGAAAACGTCTTACAGAGAGTGGAATAAAAAGTCCAATGTCATTTCTTCCAGGCTTAGGCAACTCGAATGCAATATGGGAAACTCAAAAGGCCGTCTCTAGGGCGGTGGCGTTAGAGGAGGGCGCCCATAGAACGAGTGTATAGGCGAAGGCTATTATAAGCTCAGGTCCAATAATCAAGACTTTAATGATCTTTAACGAAGTTGATTATCGCCAAAGAAGACTTCCCGGAGGACTCGTCTCCTGCTTCTCAGAACTCACTCTCTCTCTCTCTCTCTCTCTCTCTCTCTCTCTCTCTCTCTCTCTCTCTCTCAAATACACCACTACTGTATCCAATGCTCCCTTTCACACACTGGCCTTAACACACATTTTCTATCCTTTACTCAAGAGCAAGTTTTCTCTCTCTCTCTCTCTCTCTCTCTCTCTCTCTCTCTCTCTCTCTCTCTCTCTCTCTCTCTCTCTCTCTCTCTTCAGAGTACTATCGAATTCCCAGCTAAAGTTTTATTTTACTGGGACCTATAAAATTAAAGTTAGTTCCAAAGTTTCATAAACTTGCAGATGGAATCGAAGTTTAGATGAATTGTTTTCAGTCTTCAGATAGGAGAGATTTAAACTATAGTTAAATCTCTAAAAAGGTGTATACATATGGAACCCAGGTATCTGTAAAGTTCGCTTTCTATCCAGTTTAATATAAACACAAGAACAAAAAACTAGATTAGTACTCATATTTGTCTATTGTTTCTCAAGCAATTAAGATTGTTACAACCTTAAAAAACTTTCCTAAAAATGTATAAAAATATTTTTGCAACACAATACTAAGGACAATTTTCTTATTTTCCAGTACGCCCTCAGCAATAACTACCAGTCAATGGATTCTTAAGTAAAAAATTTAAGAAACTAAAAGAATATAAATCTGCGTTTCTCCTCAGCAAATGCTAATAAGCAATCCAGTTCCCATTAGCAGACTGGCTGTCCCTCAGGCCTGGCAAACCCAGAACGTTTCTTTGAAGTCCTCCATCTGCAATATGCATGTTGATAACTTCGCTGAAAAGCGACTGACATCTGCTAGACTGGGGGTAACGGGAGGTAGGAGTCAATGTCTAAGGGAGTAAGGGTCTTCCAGGTCATAACTGCCTACTAATACGTTCGTGAGGTAAGGACCAAAGGAGTACGACCGTTTATATTTAGGACATGGTCAATTTCACTCATCCATGTAAAGTAGTGTTCATTATGATGTCGTATGTGGAGGGGAATGGTTAAAGTGTGGCGGTGACCACATGCGGTGGTCGTTAACCAAATATCGATTGTCTTACTGGTTCTGGAAGGTGAGCGAGTCAGAAGGTGGAGGTAGGAAGGGTGAGGTGATTAGTTTAGAAATATTAACTCTTTGATAATAACCTTCTGACAGTACTAACCAAATATGCTTTAGATAAAAGTAACATAATATATGTTAAACGTAATTCATGTACACTTGCTCTTTCTTTGATGATTGATACTTGAGTTTTAGTCCTATAGAGAATCATTGATTGAGGTTTTAATCCTATAAAGAATCATCGATTGAGATTTTAATCCTATCTTGAGTCGTTGATTGAGGTATTAATCCTATCAAGAATCGTTAATTGAGGTTTTAATCCTATCGAGAATCGTTGATCGAGGTTTTAATCCTATAAAGAATCATTGATTGATGTTTTAATCCTAACAAGAATCGTTGATTGAGGTTTTAATCCTATCAATAGTCGTTGATTGAGATTTTAATCTTATAAAGAATCGTTGATTGAGGGTTTAATCTTATAAAGAATCATTGATTGAGTTTTTAATCCTATAAAGAATCGTTGATTGAGGTTTTAATCCTATAAAGAATCATTGATTGAGGTTTAAATTCTATAAAGAATCGTTGACTGAGGTTTTAATCCTTTCAAGATTCGTTAATTGAGGTTTTAATCCAATCAAGAATCGTTGATTGAGGTTTTAATCCTATCAAGAGTCGTTGATTCAGATTTTAATCTTAAAAAGAATCGTTGATTGAGGGGTTAATCTTATAAAGAATCATTGATTGAGGTTTCAATCCTATAAAGAATCGTCGATTGAGGTTTTAATTCTATCAAGAATCGTTGATTGAGATTTTAATCTTATAAAGAATCGTTGATTGAGGGTTTAATCCTATAAAGAATCGTTGACTGAGGTTTTAATTCTATCAAGAGTCGTTGATTGAGATTTTAATCTTATAAAGAATCGTTGATTGAGGGTTTAATCTTATAAAGAATCGTTGACTGAGGTTTTAATTCTATCAAGAATCGTTGATTGAGATTTTAATCTTATAAAGAATCGTTGATTGAGGGTTTAATCCTATCAAGAATCATTGATTGAGGTTTTAATCCTATAAAGAATCGTTGACTGAGGTTTTAATTCTATCAAGAGTCTTGATTGAGATTTTAATCTTATAAAGAATAGTTGATTGAGGGGTTAATACATCAAGAATAATTGATTGAGGTTTTAATCCTATAAAGAATCGTTGACTGAGGTTTTAATCCTATAAAGAATCATTGATTGAGGTTTTAATCCTATAAAGAATCGTTGATTGAAGTTTTAACCTTATCAAGAGTCGTTGATTGAGATTTCAATCTCATTAAGAATAGTTGATTGAGGTTTTAATCCTATAAAGAATCGTCGATTGAGGTTTTAATCCTATAAAGAATCGTTGATTGAGGTTTTAATCCTATCAAGAATGGTTGATTGACGTTTTAATCCTATAAAGAATCGTTGATTGAGGTTTTAATCCTATCAAGAATCATTGATTTACGTTTTAATCCTATAAAGAATCGTTGATTGAGGTTTTAATCCTATAAAAAATCCTTGATTGACGTTTTAATCCTATAAAGAATCGTTGATTGAGGTTTTAATCCTATAAAGAATCGTTGATTGAGGTTTTAATCTTATCAAGAGTCGTTGATTGAGATTTTAATCTTATAAAGAATAATTGATTGAGGTTTTAATCCTATAAAGAATCGTTGATTGAGGTCTTAATCCTATAAAGAATCGATTGAGGTTTTAATCCTATAAAGAATAGTTGATTGAGGTTTTAATCCTATCAAGAGTCGTTGATTGAGGTTTCAATCCTATAAAGAATCGTCGATTGAGGTTTTAATCCTATAAAGAATCGTTGATTGAGGTTTTAATCCTATAAAGAATCGTCGATTGAGGTTTTAATCCGATAAAGAATCGTTGATTGAGGTTTTAATCCTATAAAGAATAGTTGATTGAGGTTTTAATCCTATAAAGAATCGTCGATTGAGGTTTTAATCCGATAAAGAATCGTTGATTGAGGTTTTAATCCTATAAAGAATAGTTGATTGAGGTTTTAATCCTGTACAGAACCGTTGATTGAGGCTTAAATCCTACCGAGAATCATTGATTGAGGTTTTAATCCTATAAAGAATCGTTGATTGAGGTTTTAATCCTATAAAGAATCGTCGATTGAGGTTTTAATCCTATAAAGAATCGTTGACTGAGGTTTTAATCCTATAAAGAATAGTTGATTGAGGTTTTAATCCTATAAAGAATAGTTGATTGAGGTTTTAATCCTATAAAGAATCGTCGATTGAGGTTTTAATCCTATAAAGAATCGTCGATTGAGGTTTTAATCCGATAAAGAATCGTTGATTGAGGTTTTAATCCTATAAAGAATAGTTGATTGAGGTTTTAATCCTGTACAGAACCGTTGATTGAGGCTTAAATCCTACCGAGAATCATTGATTGAGGTTTTAATCCTATAAAGAATCGTTGATTGAGGTTTTAATCCGATAAAGAATCGTTGATTGAGGTTTTAATCTTATAAAGAATCATTGATTGAGTTTTTAATCCTATAAAGAATCGTTGATTGAGGTTTTAATCCTATAAAGAATAGTTGATTGAGGTTTTAATCCTGTACAGAACCGTTGATTGAGGCTTAAATCCTACCGAGAATCATTGATTGAGGTTTTAATCCTATAAAGAATCGTCGATTGAGGTTTTAATCCGATAAAGAATCGTTGATTGAGGGTTTAATCTTATAAAGAATCATTGATTGAGTTTTTAATCCTATAAAGAATCGTTGATTGAGGTTTTAATCCGATAAAGAATCGTTGATTGAGGTTTTAATCCTATAAAGAATAGTTGATTGAGGTTTTAATCCTATAAAGAATCGTTGATTGAGGTTTTAATCCGATAAAGAATCGTTGATTGAGGGTTTAATCTTATAAAGAATCATTGATTGAGTTTTTAATCCTATAAAGAATCGTTGATTGAGGTTTTAATCCTATAAAGAATAGTTGATTGAGGTTTTAATCCTGTACAGAACCGTTGATTGAGGCTTAAATCCTACCGAGAATCATTGATTGAGGTTTTAATCCTATAAAGAATCGTCGATTGAGGTTTTAATCCGATAAAGAATCGTTGATTGAGGTTTTAATCCTGTACAGAACCGTTGATTGAGGCTTAAATCCTACCGAGAATCATTGATTGAGGTTTTAATCCTATAAAGAATCGTCGATTGAGGTTTTAATCCGATAAAGAATCGTTGATTGAGGTTTTAATCCTATAAAGAATAGTTGATTGAGGTTTTAATCCTGTACAGAACCGTTGATTGAGGCTTAAATCCTACCGAGAATCATTGATTGAGGTTTTAATCCTATAAAGAATCGTCGATTGAGGTTTTAATCCGATAAAGAATAGTTGATTGAGGTTTTAATCCTGTACAGAACCGTTGATTGAGGCTTAAATCCTACCGAGAATCATTGATTGAGGTTTTAATCCTATAAAGAATCATTGATTGAGGTTTTAATCCTATAAAGAATCGTCGATTGAGGTTTTAATCCGATAAAGAATCGTTGATTGAAGTTTAAATCCTATCGAAAATCATTGATTGAAGTTCAAATCCTAACAAGAATCATTGATTAAGGTTTAAATCCTAACAAGAATCATTGATTGAGGTTTTAATCCTATAAAGAATAGTTGATTGAGGTTTTAATCCTATAAAGAATCGTCGATTGAGGTTTTAATCCGATAAAGAATCGTTGATTGAGGTTTTAATCCGATAAAGAATCGTTGATTGAAGTTTAAATCCTATCGAAAATCATTGATTGAAGTTCAAATCCTAACAAGAATCATTGATTAAGGTTTAAATCCTAACAAGAATCATTGATTGAGGTTTTAATCCTATAAAGAATAGTTGATTGAGGTTTTAATCCTATAAAGAATCGTTGATTGAGGTTTTAATCCTATAAAGAATCGTTGATTGAGGTTTTAATCCTATAAAGAATAGTTGATTGAGGTTTTAATCCTGTACAGAACCGTTGATTGAGGCTTAAATCCTACCGAGAATCATTGATTGAGGTTTTAATCCTATAAAGAATCGTTGATTGAGGTTTTAATCCTATAAAGAATCGTCGATTGAGGTTTTAATCCGATAAAGAATCGTTGATTGAGGTTTTAATCCTATAAAGAATCGTTGATTGAGGTTTTAATCCTGTACAGAACCAATGATTGAGGCTTAAATCCTACCGAGAATCATTGATTGAGGTTTTAATCCTATAAAGAATCGTTGATTGAGGTTTTAATCCAATAAAGAATCGTTGATTGAAGTTTAAATCCTATCGAAAATCATTGATTGAAGTTCAAATCCTAACAAGAATCATTGATTAAGGGTTAAATCCTAACAAGAATCATTGATTGAGGTTTAAATCCTATCGAGAATCGTTGATAGAGATTTTAACCTAATAGATAATCGATGATAGAGGTTTTATTTCTAAAGCGAATTGTTGTCACAGATTTTAATCCAATTGAGAATCCTTAATACATTTCGTCCGAGTTAAGCATATCGTTCAGTTGGAAAGACGAAATCTGCGGCTGACACAAAACAAACCATCAAACCAAATGTCAAAAGAATTGTCATCGTGGGTACGTTATCGTAGAAGTCACGTAAGTTTTAACAAAACGGACATCGACCATTTAAATATGGTAGAAGGCTGAGAATTGAGTGCAGCTAAGGGGCAATGGGACGTTGTATAGTCCATGAAGTAATGCACAGTATATGTTGATTGTAGACACTAATCCCGCTAATCTCGCAACCCCCCCCCCCCCCCCCACAAAATAATCCTTCGAACAAAGACAGGCTTCAATGTGATATGAGTTCTCGATTCATTTGATGAGGGTAAATTGGGCTCATACCATGAGTCTTCTCTTTCCTGAGTGATTAATAAAGAAATCAATACAAAGGGCTTCTAATGTGTAAGTTTTTTTCCTTTTTACACAGTAAACATGTTCATTCTTTAAAGGATAAAGTGACTCCATCCAAAAATTACTAGAGTCCTTTTGGAGATAGTGCCACTGGTGCACCATTTGCATTGGACAGTAAGCATGACAAAAATGTCTTGCAGTGCACTCCTGACCGTCACCTGCATCCAATTTTACATCTCTCTCTTTACCTCAGATCCAACTTACTTCATTCAGTCTTATAACCCTTACTTTATATTTCAATCGAGCCCCTACCCCCAGCTTCCCCTAGGCACTGAATAAACTCCCCGGTCCCAGTACAAGACCACAAGATCTAATTTCTGTAATCAAAATAAAATCTTCAAAAATATATAAAAAGATGGGTAATGAATTAAGATGCTGCCGTTAGTGACTGGGAATAAATTCAACATCAATGAGTTTATGTAAAGTGATAATCGTAAGTAATTGAGAATAATTATCTATTTTAAAACCAAAGTATTCTTAACTCGTTCATCTACACGTATTGATCCAGTAATTACAAGGAAATCGAAATGAAAAACACTCCTAAATTTTGTATTGTTTAAAAACTTCAAAAATATTAATATCGTCTCTGTATATATTATTAGAATAACATAATTACAGTTAACAATATCTTTTACATCTGGCAGTTCCGTTGAGTGCCGTGGAGGAACTCGTGGAAACCGTTGTCGTACTGCGGAAGGACCCGAAGACGCACGAGTTGGGCATATCTGTGGTTGGTGGCTGCGATACATATCTAGTAAGTACCAATACAATAACTTTTACTTTATTCTGAAAACTATTTATGAATAATTTATTTACTGACTTGGGTTCTAAAATAATCTGTATCCTTATATTTTTCATATCCGTATCATAGGTTCTTTTCCGGTGTCAGGTCACCAAATATCCTTAGTCTGATCAGGTCAGGGTAAAACGATTGTAGGGAATTTTGCAGAAGATATCAATCTGCCTTTTAGAAAAGAATGAAATGCTTTTGAGCCTAAGAAAATCAATAACAATGAGAGAGAGAGAGAGAGAGAGAGAGAGAGAGAGAGAGAGAGAGAGAGAGAGAGAGAGAGAGAATTCCACTTGTAGTATATACTGAACAATCATTCTTGAGGTTCCTCTAAAAATCTGAAAAATTCTAAAGGATTTCAATGACAGCTTAAATCCTTCATTTAAAAATCTAATTGCCCATTAACATTTTGTATATTTACTTTGTAAATTTAAGTCTTTATAAACCCTTCTAAAACTCTTAAAACACTTTTTAAGAAGTATATCCATCCTTCATTAAACGCAAAGCTGTAACTAGAACGGGTCTATAAATGAATACGTATTGCACAAGATTATAAATTCTACAAATACCTCTCAATAATACATTAACGTAAATTAAGGGATGTATTACAATAAAGGTTGTCTACATGGGTTTGCTAAGAGTCAAAGTCAGGTTAAGTGGTTTAAGGTTTAAAGCCCGCCCATGAATGGCAGTGCCAATGCCCTAGCTAGCAGGACAGTGTCCTAAGAACTGACCGTTATATACATACATACATACATATATATATATATATATATATATATATATATATATATATATATATATATATATATATATATATACACACACACACACACATATATATATATATATATATATGTGTGTGTGTGTGTGTGTGTGTTTGTGTGCGTATGATCAGCACCCAAGCCCCTTTCCATCAAGGAAAGACCAGGGAGGGACAGGCAATGGCTCCTGAAGGCTTAGCAGGTAGACCAATAGGCTACTCGAACCCTCCCCCTCCTTAGCTCACAAGGAAGGTGAGACCGAAGACACTACAAGCAACTATTGATCTTGAGCGTGATTCGAACCCCAGTCCGGCAGATCACCAGACAGGGTCGTTTCCAATAGGTCAACACAAACCTAAAACTTTTCAGGGAGTGACGCCGGTAATAATGTGTCACAATGACGCTTGAGGGTCTGAGAGAGAGAGAGAGAGAGAGAGAGAGAAAGAGAGAGAGAGAGAGAGAGAGAGAGAAAGAGATTTACTTTGAATTATGCATTCATTTATCTCGTAAAAGAATAGTTTAAAATTTTTCCGCTATGGATGGATTGATATATTATCGACATACTTTGAGACCGTAAATCAACATTCCTTTATTTTATAAGAAATCAATAATTTTAGTAAAAGAATTCATCATATAATTCGTATTCATAAAAAATTAAATTAAAAACCTGATCAAGTAACCTTTTTATAACTAAAACTACCATTAAACAAACACTTTAGTAAGAAAATGTAAAATTTACAGTGGTGATAACAAAACCTTTCGTAAAAAAGTTACTTCAATAATGAAAATAGCAGGAAAAGCAATTATAAGAAAAAAAGTGAAACTAGACTAAATAAGAATTCACTCAAACAGTTGACATAATCTCTACTTCACCAACATTAAGCAGCTTTTAATAGAAAAAAAAAAAAAACTTTTCGAATGAGAATTACTTCAAACCCCAAAATATACGAACCCGCTATGAAATGACTCGACTGTACGTAACTCCGTTCACCAAAAGAATATGCGACTCTTCCTTAATCTTCTCTTTCCCAGCTCTTATTCTATTCCACAATGAAGAGGAAGGCGCAGTGTGTTTTCCTTCAACTCGTCGTAATGAGATTATGATAATGAGAAAGTGTTCTCGTCTCGTCTTTCGGTTTCTTAAGATAAAAATAAAAAGATGGGAGATGTTATTAGGTTTTTCATATTCGTCAAGGGAAGATGGTGGAACGATCTTCTGGGAGAGAGAGAGAGGAGAGAGGAGAGAGAGAGAGAGAGAGAGAGAGAGAGAGAGAGAGAGAGAGAGAGAGAGAGAGAGAGAATATTAATACAATATACTGTAATTTGCAAGGGATAACGTCCAAGTAAGAATTACAATGCAAATCGCATAAACACTTCATTTATCTAGATATTTTAATACTTTCCTCTTAATTCTGGCCTTTATATAATTTTGATCATTCACGAAACCAGTCTCAAAGTTATTTCTGCAATTTCAAAGAGCACTACTCCAACAGTCTATTGCCATTACTGCGAGGAGAGCATTGGGAAATTGGGAATGCCGTACCATGCCATCCGCTTCGACGGTAGGCATCTGTGAATGGGTTACAATTCCATCCTCCCACAGTTATGCGTTGCGAATGCAGTTGCCTAAAAGCACCTCTTGTTGTGTGTTTAATGTACGGGCGTCGGTAGATTAGAAAACGCGTTGTTCCAATTTCACAAGCGAGAAATCTATGCAGAATAAATGATGCAGTTTCTGCTATCTCAGCATTTATATGAAATCCCAAGCAAACTGGAATGGGATTTTGCATGATCTTTTGTGCTTGAATTGGTCACAATTATATAGTGGTGTAGATCCTGTTGTCCCTTTGAATGAGAATCTAGTCAACATAATTGATAAGCGTATCTCTTCTCGTCTGCTAAGGTATCGAGTGAAGGACAAACCGTGGTTCAATGATGATTGTAGACGTGCTTATTTGGAGAAGCAGGAGGCCTATCATCTTTGGAAGGGTAACAGATCAGATTTGACCTGAAACAACTATACTCAGCTTCGAGCTTTTGCTCAGAGAGTTTATGCCTAAACTGAAAAGGAGTACAATTTAACCATAAAAGAAAAACTTTCTGGTACAACTCAGGAATATAAATGGTGGTCTACCCTTGAATCTGCACTATTTGGTGTAGATGCAACAGTTCCTCCTTTACTTAAACCAGATGGCTCAGTCACTCACTGTCCAAAGGAAAAGGCAACCGTTTTGGCTGATGTTTTTGGCAGTAAACAGAGTAATGAAAAACTTGAACTTCCTCATTCCTGTTTTCCTGAGGCTAAACTAACTAGTTTAGCTTTTCGATCTCGTGAAATCAAAGCTCTGTTGATGGACCTTGATGCTTATGGAGGTGTAGACCCAAATGGTATTTTTCCTTTGTTTTTTATAAAGACAGCAGGTTTCTTAGCTCCAAAGTTATCTGTTATTTTGCGCAAGTTAGAAAGAAGAGGAGCTTTTAGAACTTGTTGGAGAATTAGTAATGTTACTCCTCTATGTAAATATGTTTGTGGTAGCTCAAGTCCCACTGATTTCCCCCTAATTTCCATAACTCCCATATTATCTAAAGTTTTTGAACGTCTTCGGCAGAACGTCTTAATAGGTTTGCTGAAGGTAATCATCTATTTTCTAGTTTGCAATTTGGTTTTCGTAAAGGCCTTGGAGCATGTGATGCCCTTCTTACAATCTCCAATGCTGCATAGAAATCCCTTGATTGTGGTCACGAAGTTCGTATAATTGGCCTTGATTTTAGTGCTGCCTTTGACCGTGTTAATCATGAGGCCCTTGTTTTCAAACTCAAACAGTTGGGAGTGGGTGGGTCGCTTCTTAGCATTATTATGGATTTTTTAAGTAATAGATCTCAAAGAGTTGTTGTTGATGGGCACCATAGTGAGTATAGGATTGTGATATCCGGTGTTCCACAGGGTAGTGTTCTTGGCCCATTAATTTTCATACTATACACACATGGCATGTGGTTTGTCCTAGAAAACAACCTTGTTGCATATGCAGATGATGCTACTCTCTTTGCATCAATTTCATCCCTTGAATGTAGATCCAGGGTTGGTGAATCCCTTAATAGAGATTTAGCTAAAATTAGTGCATGGTGCAAATTATGGGGTATGAAGTTGAATCCTAACAAAACTCAAAGTATGATTGTTAGTAGGTCAAGGACGGTGGCTCCTCAACATCCGGATCTCAGTATTGATAATGTTTCTTTAAATTTGTATGACTCTTTTAAAATTTTAGGTGTGATTCTCGACAGCATATTTACTTTTGAGAAACAGATTCGATCTGTGTCTTCTTCAATTGCACAAAAAATTGGCTTATTGAGAAAGTCTCTCAAGATTTTCGGTGATCAATATATTCTGAAGAAGTTTCAATTTTTTCATTCTACCTTGTTTTGAGTATTGTTCTCCTGTCTGGTATTCAGCTGCTGATTCTCATCTTCATTTGTTGGACAGAAACTTACGGTCTATTAAATTTCTTATTCCTGATCTAGATATTAATCTTTGGCACCGTCGTTCAATTAGTTCATTATGCATGCTGCATAAGATTTTTCATAACTCTGACCATCCTTTATATTCAGATCTCCCGGGACAATTCTATCCTGTTCGTAATTCTAGGCAGGCACTTAATTTTAACAGCCAGGCCTTCTCCATCCTGAGGCTCAATACTACGCTGTATTCTAGAAGTTTTATTCCACCTGTTACCAAGTTGTGGAATGATCTTCCTAATCGGGTAGTTGAATCAGTAAAACTTCAAAAGTTCAAAGTTGAAGCAAATGTTTTTATGTTGACCAGACTGACATGAGTCTTTTTATAGTTTATATATGACATATCTGTTTTTAACGTTGTTAATAGTTTATATAGGACATATCTGTTTTGATGCTGTTACTGTTTTTAGAATGATATATTGTTAATTTATTCTCATCATTTATTTATTTCCTTATTTCCTTTCCTCAGGGCTATTTTTTCCTATTGGAGCCCTTGAGCTTATAGCATCTTGCTTTTCCAACTAGGGTTGTAGCTTGGCTAGTAATAATAATAATAATAATAATAATAATAATAATAATAATAATAATAATAATAATAATAATAATAATACCGTTTATCAACTAACTCCGTTGCGTCGCATGGATTCCATCGCGGCCATTGCCGCTTGCACTGGTTTCCCGAGGTATCTTGCAATCTTTGTATCTATGTAAGGGGTTGTGGCAGCCTACAGGAAACGTTCCTGTCCCACAGTCTGTTGGACGGGAGTTCGAGACCCGCTTAAGCTCGTGAGATAAGGGGAAGAAGGGTTTGGGGGATTCTCTTGGTCTACCTTCAGAGACATCAGCAGGCATTGCCTAGGGCCCCCTGGTCCTAACTTGGTGGAGAGGGGGGTTTGGCACTAATCATATGTATATACGGTCGATCTCTAAGGCGTTGTCCTATCCCTTGCCTCTAACACTCACGAGTGACCTTTAAACCTTTAAAGTCTTCGGTGGAGCCATACACTTGCCCTTTCCCTTTTATCTCAGATCATTCGAGTTCACCACTCTACCGACCAAGTCCCTGCAGGCTCTTGGCTATTCAAATATTCAATATGAGCTTCCTTCTTGTCTCATTATCTTCACATCTATATTCTCCTTCCATATTTTGCTCATGGAACCCAAGCATAGTTTTTATCTTGAGTTATCTAAGTAACCCCTAAGATCGCCAAACACCCCATAGGTTAACCATATACCTAAGTTATTAGGCCATAGAATTACACTAATTATTTAATAGCTATGGAATTATTCAAATTAGTTACAAATAGATACCCAGTTTAACAAATAAATTGATATTGTAATATTAATTCTGCATCGAAACTTTACATTAAAATATGTTTCATGATACTACAAAGGAACATAACTGAAGTCACACTATAAATTATTTTTTTTTAAATATAA
>NC_090755.1:72590305-72592805 GCF_036898095.1 Palaemon carinicauda
ATCATACGATAATAATAATAATAATATTAATAACAATAATAAGAAAAAGAAGGAGAAGATGAAGATGATGATAAAATGAAGAGGAAGATAATATTAATAATAAGAATAATAATAATAAGAAGTAGAAGAAGGTACAACCAATGTATCAAATATGAAATATCAGAAGACAAGATTCCTGCTAACATCCAGGATTTTTCCATTTCGTAACTCAGAGAAATCAAATTAGTCTGTCCTACTCAACAATAATAGAATTTTTTTTTAACCCAAGATATGTCAAGAAAGAGTCGGAAGCTTTAGTTGAAAAGAATATCGAAAAAAGAAAAAAACACATATATCATCATCACCTCCTACGCCTATTGACGCAAGGGGACTAGATTAGATTTCTCCAGTCGTCTCTATCTTGAGCTTTTATATCAATACTTTTCCATTCATACCTCCTAGTTCACGCATCATAGTCCTCAGCCATGTAGGCATGAGTTTTTCAACTCTTCTAGTTTGGTGAACTAATCTTGGGTAGTGCGAACAGCATGCCCAAACCATCTCCATTTAGCCCTCACCATGATCTCATCCACATATGGCACGAGAGTACTCTCTCTTATTGTTTCATTTCTAATCCTGTCCTGTCATTTAACTCCCAGCATTCTACTGAGGGTTTTGTTCTCAAATCTACAAAATTTGTTGGATATGGTTTCATTGTCATACCACGACTCATGTCCATGCAGCAATACGGATCTCACTAAACTGATGTATTGCCTGATTTTTATATGTAATATCAGGTGATTGGATTTCTAAATTTTACTTAACCTAGCCAATTCTGATTTTTTTTCAGTCTTTCATTAAACTCTAATTCTAAACACCCTGTATTAGAGATCATAGTTCCTAAACATTTAAATGATTCCACCTCAGTAATCCTTTTTCCTTCCATTGATATTTCATCTTCCATTGCATATTCCGTTCTCATCCTCTCTGTTTTAATTCTATTCATCTTGAGCTCAACTTCATGCAATATTTCATGCATTCTGGTAAGCAAGCTTTGCAAGTCCTGTTGTGTTCTGCTAATAAGGACAGCGTCATCAGCATACTCTAGGTCAGCTAATTTCCTGTTACCAATCCAGTCCAATCCTTCGCCACCATCTCCAACTGTCCTATGCATTACATAATCCACGAAGAGAATAAAAAACATAGGTGACAACACATTCCCTTGAAGTATTCCACTGTTCACTGGAAATTCATTTGATAGGACTTCACTAACATCAACTTTGCACTTGCTATGGTCATGAATAGACTTAATCAAATTTACATATTTAAGAGGCACTCAATAATAATACAGAACCTTCCACAAAATTGGCTGGTACACACTATCAAAGGGTTTTTCATAGTCTAAAAAAGGAAATCAAAAGAAGATTTCTATATTCTACACATTGCTGTGCCACATGCCTTGGAATGAAAGTTTGGTCTGTACAGCTTCTACCTCTTCTGAATCCTGCTTGTTCATCTCAGCTTTTCATCGATCTGTCTCTCTAGTCTCTTTAGATTGAGCATACTATATACTTTCATGACGACTGACGTTAGTGTGATGCCTCTGTAATTATTGCGATCAGTCAGAATTTTTTTTTTTTTTTTTCACCAACACTCCTAGCTCTCATTCTTAAGGTTTTTGATCTTCACGCCAAAAAATACAAAATAATCTTGAAAGTATTCTGAGAGTCACTTCCTTTTTGGCTAATATAATATCAACAGTTATTTCATCGTGTCCAGTGGCTTTCCATCTCTTTAGTTTTTTAAAAATTGTTTCGACTTCAAACACAATGAATTCATTCATGGGCACATCAACGTCTTCATCAGCTTCAGGTATCCATCCATATACCAAAGGCACTTCCCCCAATTTTGGGGGGTAGCCGACATCAACAAGAACAAAACAAAAAAGGGGACCTCTCCTCTCTATGTTCCTCCAGCCTAACCAGGGACTCAGCCGAGTTCAGCTGGTACTGCTAGGGTGCCACAGCCCAACCTCCCACATTTCCACCACAGATGAAGCTTCATACTGCTGAGTCCCCTACTGCTGCTACCTCCGCGGTCATCTAAGGCACCGGAGGAAGCAGCAGGGCCTACTGGGACTGCGTCACAATCGCTCGCCTTTCATTCCTATTTCTAGCACGCTCTCTTGCCTCTCTCACATCTATCCTCCTATCACCCAGAGCTTTCTTCACACCATCCATCCACCCAAACCTTGGCCTTCCTCTTGTACTTCTCCCATCAACTCTTGCATTCATCACCTTCTTTAGCAGACAGCCATTCTCCATTCTCTCAACATGGCCAAACCACCTCAACACATTCATATCCACTCTAGCCGCTAACTCATTTCTTACACCCGTTCTCACCCTCACCACCTCGTTCCTGACCCTATCTACTCGAGATACACCAGCCATACTCCTCAGACACTTCATCTCAAACACATTCAATTTCTGTCTCTCCATCACTTTCATTCCCCACAACTCCG
>NC_090755.1:72602805-72607805 GCF_036898095.1 Palaemon carinicauda
CGAGAAAGCTTAAAAGTAGTTGGAGCTAAGGCTGGATGGAACAGACCCTTTAGTAATGTCTACAGTGCACAGCGTGAGGTAAACTGACGGCACTGTCTGCAGAACCAAATAAAGAAAGAATCTATCTTTGAAAGCTATTGAAATGAATGAAGAATTCCATATGCTTTCGAATGAAAAATAGTATGGAAATATAAATGCAAGTATATCAGTTGAAAGAGAACATCAAAAGATTTTTTTTTTTTTCAGAACTATGATTTAAAAAATAAGGATTTTCGAATATGTGATCACTCTTGAAAACGTACCTCATAATTACATTGGCCAGCTTATAAATAAAATTCATATGAAATTATCACTGACCTGATATGGTTTCATCTAAATAAAAGCTCATTCATTAAAAGGGAATGCTGTTGATTAAACCCTTTTTTTCTGCAGCTCCACAGAAACAGCAATGGAGAGTTTTTCCCCCCGAGAAAAAATGGAAGTACAAACAATGGCTCTGTTACCTCAAGCAATGGGAAATACATTTGGAAATTGAATGGAAATAAAAGTATTACAGCACTTTGTAATATCGGGGTATAGAAAAGTTATAGCCTTTTCCAGTTGATTAGAAGTCTATTTAAAAATGGATATTCAAAGTTTTCCTACCAAATGAATTAATTCATCCTCTCTCTCTCTCTCTCTCTCTCTCTCTCTCTCTCTCTCTCTCTCTCTCTCTCTCTCTCAGTAAGGTGATTGATTAGGAGTAAGTAAAGCTTATTCCGCCACGAGTCATTGTCTGAAAGTGTGGTAAGTAATTAAAAGGAATTGGAGACCTGTGTGAACCTCTGCATTCTGTCCAATCAACCTTCACGGCTTTCTTTTCCTTCTTCACATATTGGTAATCTTTCTCTCTAAATTTTTTCCATCTCTCTCTCTCTCTCTCTCTCTCTCTCTCTCTCTCTCTCTCTCTCTCTCTCTCTCTCTCTCTCTCTCTCTCTCTTTTCAGGCATCTTTACTACTCCAACAACCTTCCACCATCTCTATTTTTTAGCACCAATTTTCTTTTAATTTCCTACTCTATCTACCTTTCCTTTCCCTTGATTTTCCTTATGTATTCATCTCTTTTCTTCCTTTCCTTCTTCTGCCACCATACTGACACTAAGTCGTATCAATGAAATATGCTAAAACCGACATATAAATTCCTAAAGAGAAACAATAAGGAAAGGGAATTCGCCCTTTCGAGCGTTAACAGCTTCAGCATCGGCGCTACCTCCCAAGGAGGCCTTTTTAACAGTATTTTTGTCTTCATTTTAGGATACGATGTGGAAAACTCCCAAATTCTGAGTTTTCATACTATTATAATTCAACTTTATCCCTTCTTATTTATTGACACTTAACAGTCACACTTCTCTTTTATAAAGGAGAGTTGGCTAAATCAAGTCCCACTTCAAGATTTTGTACATGTCTTGCTTGTTTTCTTGCTTCTCCTATTCTTTAAATCACATCTTTTGTCATCCTGCCATCATTATCTAAACCAAAATAGATCTTCAAATCTCTACCACTGTCATTCTTCCTTCATTCACACTTACTTTCATTATTCCATCTTCATTCATTCCATTTACTCTCATTATCTTACTCATGCTCATTTTCAAACTCACTTTTCGCCTCCAGTAAACTCATAAGTTTATGCCATTCCTTTTCACTGTTCCTAATTTGCACAATATAATCTGGAAAATCAACCCTTCCTCATCCCATTCATATTTCATTTCTTTAATGTCACAACTATGTGCTAACATCTAATGACATTTTTTGCTGTTATGACACCAGATAACTTTAAATCAAATAATATACAGTTCTTTCTCTGACTTCTTGCATTACTGCATCCATGATGTAGCCAAGGAGATCTAACACACTCATATTTCACACGCTATTTCACATAAAAACTGCATTTATATTCCCAATTTCTTTATTAACATCATAAGAACTTTTAGTTGCTTTTAGCAAACTATCATATATAGGCAATTCTCAACATACTCCATATTGCCTTTCTGTATATTCATTTATAAGAATTTTCTGTAAGTCCTTCTATGCCCCATAACGCTTTTTCACTTTTCTTTCAAACACATCCTTTAATTGTTTCATAACAAACACTTGATTAACAACCCCTTTTCCTTACTTAAATCAACACCATGCTGCCCCTTTTGGTAACTTTGTCACTTATCTTACTTTCTAAATGAAATTCCTACCACACGACTTCTAGAATTTATTTTCAATGTCATGATTACAATCCTTATAGTTGCCATTATCAGTTTTAACTTTAAATAATGAACATGAACTCCACAGCATCTAATCTTCTGGGATCTTTCTCTAAGCTAAACATACCTTACAAACCCAATTCAGAGGAATAATCATAATATCGGCACCACGTCCACGTTGCAGCATCTCACTTATAATCCTTGGAATTTCAGCCGTCTTTCCATCATTGAATCCCATAATTGCCTTTCCTATATAATATGCTCAACAGTCTATTCTACAAGCCTTCTTAGCCTTGCATTAACCCATTAGACCTTGTTTCACTAAACTCTGCCTCTCTTCTAGCATCCACATTCATCATATCTTCAAAATTGAGAAAATGAAGGCAATGATACAGAAATTGAAGAAGAGTATGAAGAGTGGAGAACTCTAAAATTGAGTTTGCAAGGATGGAGTCATCATTTAGCAGGGAGTACTTAGGTAGATTGGTGGGAGATAGAATTAACTAAGAGTGGTTGGAGGAGAAAATAATAAGTTAGGTGAGAGAAAAACCGAGGTAAGAGCGGCAATGAAAAACACAAGGAAGGGTTGAGTAAAGGAACATGATTCTAAGTTCTACATATTAAGCCTTCTCTCTACCTTTGATTCCCTGCAAATCAGCCTTTTATCCTCACAATTCGCTTTCTTCTCCCTGCTTTCGTTCCTGGCCATCTTTTCCCTCCTTTCTTTATTTTCGACTACCCTATCCATCATCCTCTTGTATGCCTGTACGAGCTCATCCAACTGAAAATCAACGAACCTCATTTTTTCATTCACTAAACCTTTTATTTCTTCATCCCATCAATGACTGTCTTTAATCACTCTTCCTTCTTACCTATACCCCAAAGCACACCCGGCTGTCCTCATGACCCCATCATAAAGTTTCTAAAACTTCCTATTTGGTTATTCATTTTAGTTTCTTTTTTTAACTTTATTCCCCAGTTCATTCATCTATTCGTATGCTGTTCTGACTTCCTTGTTATTTAACTCGCTCGTTTTAATCACATTTATGGGAGCATTTTCCCACTTGCCTCTACAACTCATATATACTTAACTTTTATATCCTCTTAATAATGAGAAGATAAACCATCAAACACTGTTCTTTTCACTATAGCATTCATAAATCTGCTCTTCTCTCTACTACATAATAACACAATCTATAGTCAATTCTTTTTAGTGAGGCAGATTTGCACCGACTCGCAGGGGTGCCCTTTTCGCTCGGAAAAGTTTCCTGATCGCTGATTGCTTGGACAAGATAATTATGATCAATCAGAGAGTACGAAACTTTTCCGAGCTAAAAGGGCACCGCTGCGAATCGGTGCAAATGCGCCTCATTAAAAAAAAATCGAGTATAGGAAACTTTTCCTAATCATTTGTTAACTACCTTATCATTCAGCGAACGTTTCCACACATTTTTATTTTTTCAAGTATACTTATATAAGCTTCTTAGCAACCATGACTCTACAATGATGAAGCCCCTTTATCAAAACATTTCCAGTAACACCATACCAATCAAACCTACATCTCTTTCTTTGCCATCCACAATCCCATTCAAATCTCCAAGTACAACCACCCTTCCACGTTCTCCTAAACAGGTTCAGATTTTCCACAAAAATACTTTCTCTTTCACTCTCTTTTCCATTCTTCCATCATATAAACTTACCAACATAATATCAAGTGTTCTTTCTCACTGACAATTACGAATGTAAGTTTGTATATCAAAATAAAGTGAGGATATCATATATATGTACATACATACATACATACATACACACACATATATATGTGTGTGCGCGCACGCGCGTGTGCATATCTAAGTTTCAGAGAGAGAGAGAGAGAGAGAGAGAGAGAGAGAGAGAGAGAGAGAGAGAGAGAGAGAGAGAGAGAGAGAGAGAGAGAGAGAGAGAGAGGTTGAAGATTCTGAATGTACTGTGTATATAAATGTAAAAATAAATTATTAGTTTCAATTAATGCATGTATTTTAGCGTTACATTAATACATGAATGTACGCTTTTAAAATGACATATGATCAAAGTTTTCATGTATGTATGTATTTATGAGGTAAAGACAACCGAACTAATCCTAACATTAATTAATCAAAAAGGGATTTTGAATTAAAAACTTCATTTTACGAGGAAAATCGGGTCAATAAATATCCGTATTGCATCCGGTAGATGTGTGGCAACAGGCTAGAGGTCAATTCAGAGTCTGTGCAGAGGTCATGTAAGGTCACGTAACGTTAAGGTTGCTCTCTAAACTCTTTGAGAGCTATTCCATCAATATCATTTGAATTCCGGTACACTTGAATCTCTCTCTCTCTCTCTCTCTCTCTCTCTCTCTCTTTGTTTCACCATTTTCTCTTTTTCTTTGTTCCTTCTCTTTTTCCAGCATTCAAAAATTGTCAATACCATTATTATTCCGTGTCTCTCACTCTTCCTCTCTCTTCTATTGTTCATGGACTCGAATCTCTCATTTCTACCTACAAAAGAAAAGGGATGACACACAAAAAAAGTTCGAATTGTTCTGATTCATGTGAAAAAGTGAAATAACTCACAAATAAAAAAAATAAATGAGCAATCCACGACATTAATAACCAGCTTTCTTCCACGCTCTCCCAATATCAGTATTTTTGCACTTCTCTGTTTCCTCACTTTAAAAACCAACGTGTTTCAACTGCTAAAAGTTCACACCATCTTTTATTTCCTATTAAACCTTCCCCCCGAAATCAA
>NC_090755.1:72617805-72620305 GCF_036898095.1 Palaemon carinicauda
TACCTAAACCTTAAAGTCAATTGTAAACTTTCATTTCACTACTTAAGTCAATCAGGTTGTAAAATTGAACGAATACTAGCCTTAGTGTGATTAGTTTTGTTACATTATTAGGTTTAATTAGCATGGTAGATTAGTTTTCGAATCTAAACTATGTAAGTGAATTATATTGAATAACCAGATAGCATATTGGTTGGTAAACTACCAACTTTAAACTCCGAAATCTTTCTTATAGGTTGTTTTTTATTTATGAAATTTAATTTTCGTTTTTTCTTTTTTTAATTTATAAATATTTTTTATTAAAGCATTAGCACGAATTTTCTTTCGATACCATCCAATAATTTCTGTAACCTTAACGCATTCTCCAAAGGAATCTGAACTACCGATTGATCTCTCTATCCCCGAGGAAGCTAATGCCTTTTTCCTTTCCCTTAGCAGGCAACCAATGAAGATGCTATTGTAGCCCTCAGGGGGAGCACCTCCCCCGTCAGACTCCTCGTTCTGAGGGAAGATCCCGAAAAGCTCTTCACTTCTCAACAAGGTAAGGGAGAGAGAGAGAGAGAGAGAGAGAGAGAGAGAGAGAGAGAGAGAGAGAGAGAGAGAGAGAGAGAGAGAGAGAGAGTGTATGATGGTAAGGATTTTGCAACAGTGCGAGCATAAAGAAACTTTGTAAAATTCACATTTACTACGATGAAACCTGGGACATCATTAGGGCTATCTTATGGCTGCATTGCTAACTCAATATATAAAGATATAAACACACACACACACACACACATATATATATATATATATATATATATATATATATATATATATACATACATATGTGTGTGAGAATGTGTGTGTGTGTTGGGTTGGCCTGGATGAACTCAGAGATCAATCACAGCCCAAATCATACTTTAATTGATACAAACTAAATGAAACTATTGTACAGTATGCTTCCGTAGCATTAGAAGGCTTATCATCAGCACAAATCAACCCCATATGCACACAGCAACATTAACTCCTTACTTTGCAAGCTGTCCGTGTTTCCTTTCAACTACATCCTTAACCACCTACATTTTCTAATAAATCGGAAGACTTCAAATTGTACAGTTTTTTTTTTTTTTTTCACCAATTTACAGTACCTTCACAGATTGTAAGCTCTTTTCTTTCATCATTGTATAGGACTTCCAGATTGTACAGTTTTCATTTCATGAACTAGCAAGACTTTTTTTAAATATGCTGTTTTCTTTTCACCATCGTGCAAGACTTTCAAATTTCACACTTTTCACCAACTTACAAGACTTTCAGATTGTACGATTTTCTTTTCAACAACTAACAAGAATTTTACATTATATGCTGTTTCCTTTTCACCACCGTACAAAACTTTCAAATTCACATTTTTTTTCACCAAACTAACAAGATCTTTACATTATATGCTGTTTTCTTTTCACCATCGTACAAAACTTTCAAATTGTACGCTTTCGTCCTTTCACCAACTTACAAGATTTTCAAAGTGTACGCTCTTTTCTGTTAACCAATTTACAAGACTTAAAATCTGTACACTCATTTCTTTTCATCAACTTATGCCCTCTTCTTTTCCCCAACTTACTGTCTTCTATTCTTTCCACATGAGCAAATCATCTTTTCATCTACGCTATCCTTTTATGTCTCCTCATTTCGCACCATTACTTTTTTCTTTTCACTTGTTACCCGTCAAATCACCTAAAAATGTAACCATCTCCTCTCATTACTCGAGTTTCATTTAATATTTACAACTTTAGCCTTGCAGAGATTTGTTCTTGACATAACTCTGCAAATAGATTTAAATTAATTGGATTTGCAACTTCTCTTCACTCTCGCCTATCAAAAACTATCATCTTGATACACAATTTTTTGTCTACAACTTTAATACGTTCTCTGATTTACCTCACTCCAACATAAGAAACTGAGTAACGATGGAGAAAACACACCCTTGACTTAGGCTTACTGTTACACCAAACCAATCCCAGATCCATATTCTAATAGCCCATGTATTGTCAACACACTCCATCACAATACCACTCTAATTATTCTATTATAACTTTTTGGGAGGATATATTTATTTATCTATTTGTATAAATATATGCATATGTACTGTATATGTATTAATATATATATATATATATATATATATATAATATATATACATATATATATACATATATACATACATAATATATATATATATATATATATATATATAATATATATATATATATATATATATATATATATATATATACTGCATAAACACAAACATATGTGTGTGTGTATTTGACAATAAGAGTAAAAATGAGTGGAAGTCAAAGTGCAATTTTATAAAATAATCCCGTAAAATGCCTACGACTTTTCCCTTTATACCACAAAAACATTTAAAAAATCGCCAATGATATATGACGCGAAAACAGTTAAATATAACCGCGAATTTCCTACATCGCCGCATGAAAAAATATCTAATTTCCTGAATAACAGTCGA
>NC_090755.1:72635305-72645305 GCF_036898095.1 Palaemon carinicauda
TATATAACTATCTCAGAGTTTGGGTACTAATATTTCCAAGTGTAACGTAATTTAATACAAAAGCAAACAGGTGAGTTTGGAATTCGAGAGGTTGTTTAGCTTGCCAGCCGTAATATAATATTATATGTTCGGTTCCCAGACACGAGCCATAGTATAATACAGTATATATATATATATATATATATATATATATATATATATATATATATATATACACACACATAATATACATACTCAAATAAGCCATATATATTTTTGATACATTAATGTCTGGATTCTCTTAACGACCTCGGGATCAGAGCCCCAGGCGAAATCACACAAAGACAAAAGCTTCGCTCCGGCCGGGAATCGAACCCTGGTCGGCAAGCCTGTATAGACAGTGACTAAGCCACTTGGCCACGAAGAAGTATACATACATACACATACACAATGGATTGAGGAACTGAGAAAATTTGCGGGTATAAACTGTCATAAAATGACCATAAACAGATGGGAATGAAAGACTTGTCTAAGGCATATGTCCTGCAGAGGACTACTCACGGCTGATGCTATATATATATATATATATATATATATATATATATATATATATATATATATATATATATATATATATATATATATATATATATATATATAGATATATATATAGATATATATATATATATATATATATATATATATAGATATATATATCTATATATATATATATATATATATATATATATATATATATATATATATATATATATATATATATATATATATATATATATATATGATGGCTCTTGGGTCTGGGCACCAAAAATATATTATACTATCGCTCGCATATGGGAACCAAACATATATTATATATATTATGACTGGCAAGCCAAACAACGTCTCTAGTTCCAAACTCACTTATTTGCTTTTACATTAACTCTGTTACACATGGAAATATTAATACCCGAACTTTGAGCCAGCTAAATAACAGTTAAAAACTAAACTGAGTAATCATTCTTAAGAATTATTTAAAACTATTACTTACCACGATTCTTTAATAGGATACAAGCGAATACTATTTCAAACAATGGTGAGTGGAATAATACAATCTTTACAAAAATGATTATATTCTATATAAATTAAAACACTGAAAGAATTTATAAAAATCAAATAAATAATTAGAAATATTAAGTCTGGACAAAACTTAGATTAAGGCAAAAATGTTACGATCTGAAAATTATATAATAACTTGACTTGAACTATCATATCTGAATAAACCTTAGACTAAGAAAAAGAAATATTTATGAAAATTATGCAATCACTTGTTTCACTTGAAATTAAATCTGAATACAATATTTGTTTGACACTTTATGAACATAGATAACCAGATCACAATACAAGAACCTATTACCTTCCTACTGGGCCGTTTACAAAAACTCCAAGAGAATTCTTTTAAGTACTCACTATGATTAAAAAAATTCGTCACACCAAAACTTCTTATGTCACTGAGCACTTTTAAAACAATACACTGAGTTGCATGTGAGAGTGAGAGAGACGGGAAGATGGCTGTCTCAAGGCTGGAATTCTGTATCTGTCTATCTATGCAACCCTGGGGTCGCTTTTATATGAGACTTAGCTACTTCCATAAGATTCCAGGAGAGCAAGTTCTGGAAGCGTGGGGGCTGGGCAAGGCATCAGAGTTATCAAGTATTGCTCTGTCGAACGCTTACTCACGCAACTGGGAGACGAATCCTGGGTTTCCTGGGCAACTATCAGGCATAGTAAGGCGACTCTCTGTCAGCTAGATCCGCCCACCCTTGTCCCCCAAATTAAAAAAAGATAACATCCTATCACTAGATTTTTGCAAATTTTCCAAAGCATGTGACATATTGCGAATTCTCTCACAAACATGACGCAATATCTCATAAAAATATAAAAGGGCACTACACAAGCCCTAGTTCCTATCTTGTATGGTCATATGACACTCTCAAACAGTTTACGTAAGACTTTGTAACAAAAGTACGTGAAATAAGAAAGTTAATTCTTAAACATAAAGTAAATTTATATATACTGACTTGAATAAAGAATACAATGAAATTAACGATGAAAGCCTTACGTAATTTGCATAATAAACTTTAATCTACAGGAGAAAAACTTATCTTAAGAACTCGCTAACCTGTCTTCAATACCCAAATAAAATATAAATAGAATCATTATTAAACTACTGTGTTTACTCTACACTAGACCAGCTTTGTAAGATATATATATATATATATATATATATATATATATATATATATATATATATATATATATATATACATATGTATCTGTATATATATATATATAATAATTTGACTTGAACTATCATATCTGAATAAACCTTAGACTAAGAAAAAGAAATATTTATGAAAATTATGCAATCACTTGTTTCACTTGAAATTAAATCTGAATACAATATTTAAGTTTGACACTTTATGAACATAGATAATCAGATCACAATACAAGAACCTATTAGGAGGTAGTAGGTTGGCCAGGGCACCAGCCGCCCGTTGAGATACTACCACTAGAGAGGTATTGGATCCTTTGACTGGCCAGACAGTAATGCATTGGATCCCTCTCTCTGGTCACGGCTTATTTTTTCTTTGCCTACACTTACACAGAATAGTTTGGCCTATTCTTTACATATTCTCGTCTTTACTCATACACCTGACAACAATGAGATACTTAACACTTCTTCACCCAAGGGGTTAATTACTGTACTGCAATTTGTTCAGTGTACTTTCCTCTTGGTAAGGGTAGAAGAGACTCTTTAGCTGTGGTAAGCAGCTCTTCTAGGAGAAGGACACTCCAATATTAAACCACTGTTCTCTAGTCTTGGGTAGTGCCATAGCCTCTGTACCATGGTCTTCCACTGTCTTGGGTTGGAGTTCTCTTGCTTGAGGGTACACTATTCTATCTTATTTTTTTCTTTTTCTTCCTCTTGTTTTTTTGAAATGATGTGTTGGGCAGGCTTAATAGAAGGGCCATGGATGCCTGGTGGTTTATCAAGAGGTTGTCTTTTCCTTTTTCTGATTCTTTTTCTTCTCAAAACCATCCTTACTGTCCTCCCTTCAGTTGAAATGGCTATCCTGGAGGGTATTTAGCCTTGCATGGTGTATCGGCTCCTCCATGTTGACCAGTTTTTCCAACTTTTTACTATAGTCTATGGGTATCATCAATCACTTTGTTTATAATTCTGTACGTATTGTTTTTGTTATAATTCTTGTTAATCTAGTTTATAAGTATGATGTCTCTTTTTTATTTCTATTAATTCTTATGCTGTCTGGAGACACTGAGCGAAATCCGGGACCAGTACGTCCTAGATTTCGTCAATGTCGTCTTCTGTATTGCAATATTCGTGGTCTTCATGCAAATATCCAAGACCTTACAGTTGCGTCCAGACAGTATGATATTCTTTTGTGCTCAAAAACTTGGGTTTCTAATATGAGGCACTCATCTGAGCTCCTTATAACTGGTTTTAAGAAGCCAATAATGTTGAAACGTGATGCCATCCCTAGGGCCAGGGGAATGGCGGTGTATATTAGAACCGAGTACCCTGCTTCTCACAAGTCCTGCTATCAATGTGGATGTCATGAGATTCAGGTAATAAAAGTTTGTGGCAGGCATAACAACTTTTATTTATGTTCGATCTACCGGAATCCAGACATGGATGATTCTATCTTGGATTGTCTTCTTACCATTATGGCTAAGATACAAGATGATAGAAAGGCTTCTTTTGTCTTTGCTGGTGATTTTAATGCTCACCATAGGGAGTTGTTAAGTTCTATCTCTCCTACGGATCGCCATAGCTTAAGAGCTTTAGACTTTGCCTCTGAATCAGGCTGTGAGCAAATCATAAATGAAGCTACTCACAGGACTGGTAATTGCTTGGACCTCGTATACACTGACTCCCCTGGCGTTATAACTGGTAAGGTTGGTTCTCCAGTCGGGACATCTGATCATGCCTTGATTTCATTATTAGTGAAGACTAAGCAGCCTGTCCCTGATATATCATATTCTTGTAAAATTTATATGAAATCCCAAGCAGACTGGAATGGGATTTTACATGATCTTTTGTGCTTGAATTGGTCACAATTATATAATAGTGTAGATCCTGTTGTCCCTTTGAATGAGAATCTAGTCAACATAATTGATAGGCGTATTCCTTCTCGTGTGCTAAGGTACTGAGTGAAGAACAAACCGTTGTTCAATGATGATTGTAGACGTGCTTTTTTGGAGAAACAGGAGGCCTATCATCTTTGGAAGGCTAACAGATCAGATTTGACCTGGAACAACTATACTCAGCTTCGAGCTTTTGCTCAGAGAGTTTATGCCTCAACTGAAAAGGAGTACAATTTAACCATAAGAGAAACACTTTCTGGTACAACTCAGGAACATAAATGGTGGTCTACCCTTAAATCTGCACTCTTTGGTGTAGATGCAACAGTTCCTCCTTTACTTAAACCAGATGGCTCAGTCACTCACTGTCCAAAGGAAAAGGCAACCCTTTTGGCTGATGTTTTTGACAGTAAACAGAGTAATGAAAAACTTGAACTTCCTCATTCCTGTTTTCCTGAGGCTAAACTAACTAGTTTAGCTTTTCGATCTCGTGAGATTAAAGCTCTGTTGATGGACCTTAATGCCTATAGAGGTGTGGACCCAAATGGTATTTTTCCTTTGTTTTTTATAAAGACAGCAGATTTCTTAGCTCCAAAGTTATCTGTTATTTTGCGCAAGTTAGCAAGAAGAGGAGCTTTTAGCACTAGTTGGAGAATTGGTAATGTTACTCCTCTATGTAAATGTGTTTGTGGTAGCTCAAGTCCCACTGATTACCGCCCAATTTCCATAACTCCCATATTATCTAAAGCTTTTGAACGTCTTCTGGCAAAACGTCTTAATAGGTTTGCTGAAGGTAATCATCTACTCCCTAGTTTGCAATTTGGTTTTCGTAAAGGCCTTGGAGCATGTGATGCCCTTCTTACAATCTCCAATGCTGTACAGAAATCCCTTGATTGTGGTCGGGAAGTTCGTATGATTGGCCTTGATTTTAGTGCTGCCTTTGACTGTGTTAATCATGAGGCCCTTGTTTTCAAACTGAAACAGTTGGGAGTGAGTGGGTCGTTTCTTAGCATTATTATTGATTTTTTAAGTAATAGATCTCAAAGAGTTGTTGTTGATGGGCACCATAGTGATTATAGGAATGTGATATCCGGAGTTCCATAGGGTAGTGTTCTTGGCCCATTACTTTTTATACTATATACACATGACATGTGGTTTGGCCTAGAAAACAAGCTTGTTGCATATGCAGATGATGCTACTCTCTTTGCATCAATTCCATCCCCTGAATATAGATCTAGGGTTGGTGAATCCCTTAATAGAGATTTAGCTAGAATTAGTGCATGGTGCAAATTATGGGGTATGAAGTTGAATCCTAACAAAACTCAAAGTATGATTGTAAGTAGGTCAAGGACGGTGGTTCCTCAACATCCGGATCTCAGTATTGATAATGTTTCTTTAAATTTGTATGACTTTTAAAATTGTAGGTGTGAGTCTCGACAGTAAATTTACTTTTGAGAAACATATAAGGTCTGTGTCTTCTTCAATTTCACAAAAAATAGGCTTATTGAGAAAGTCTTTCAAGATTTTCGGTATTCAATCTATTCTGAAGTGTTTTAATTCTTTCATTCTACCTTCTTTTGAGTATTGTTCTCCTGTCTGATCTTCAGCTGCTGATTCTCATCTTAATTTGTTGGACAGAAACTTATGGTCTATTAAATTTCTTATTCCTGATCTAGATATTAATCTCTGGCACCGTCGTTCAATTAGTTCATTATGCATGTTGCATAAGATTTTTCACAACTCTGACCATCCTTTACATTCAGATCTCCCTGGACAATACTATCCTGTTCGTAATACTAGGCAGGCAGTTAATTCTGATAGCCAGGCCTTCTCCATTATGAGGCTCAATACTACGCAGTACTCTAAAAGTTTTATTCCAGCTGTTACCAAGTTGTGGAATGATCTTCCTAATCGGGTAGTCGAATCAGTAGAACTTCAAAAGTTCAAAGTTGGAGCGAATGCTTTTTTGTTGACCAGGCGGACATAGTCTTTTTATAGTTTATTTATGACATATTTGTTTTTTATGTTGTCGATAGTTTATTATATGACATGTCTGTTTTGACGTTGTTTCTTATTTTAGAATGATTTATTGTTAATTTGTTCTCTTCATTTATTTATTTCCTTATTTCCTTTCCTCACTTGGCTATTTTTCCCTGTTGGAGCCCCTGGGCTTATAGCATCTTGCTTTTCCAACTAGGGTTGTAGCTTGGATAGTAATAATAATAATAATAATAATAATAATAATAACAATATAAATATATATACATATATATATATATATATATATATATATATATATATATATATATATATATATATATATATATATATATATTCGTCTCATTTTATATAACGTTAAAAGAGACAACATTGAATGATACATTGATTCATGAAATTCCAAGTCTAATAAGAAACCCACGCAAAAAAAACACTTCCTACTGCATCAGCAACATCACGTGCCTACACAGAAGGTTCAACAGCAGAACATATATGATGTTAATCTGTACTGAGATCCCAACATTGCTCATCACATCCCTCTCTTAAGAACTTTTCTCAAGTTATTATCTTTCTCCCCGCTCCCACAATAAGCGAAGAAGCAACTCTGGAGATTTCATATATTTGGAAATTACACGACCATAAAGCAGCATCAGCCTGCCAAATGGCTTCTGCACACGTAGGGAAAAATGCTCTCTGTTAAGGTGGAGGATAGAAGCGAAAATAGCGACGTTGCATTTTATCAATACAGAAAACGAGTAAATGGCATCTTTGGAGGGATACTTCCATATAAGTTTTATCTTAGAAATGAGACGTAGCCCTGGTAACGGACTGTCTTGCGTAGATACATATAACTTTGGATACAGCCCCACATTGATAAAAACAATCGCGTCTAAATGATTTTCGTATTCATGTCTGTTCGTAGAAGGAAAATGAGAATGTTTTTGGGTGGTCGAGATTACAAAGTGACTTCTTTACATGCTGGTTTGAGTATTGCTTTTCTCAGATTCATTTCCTTACGTTGTGAAAGGAGCAGAATATGATGGGAGATTCAAATAATATTCATTAACAGTGTAATCTGATTTCCGGAAAAGTCTCCTTATCGTATTATCATCAGTAGAAACAGCAGTACTGGTATTCATAGCTGTAGAGGAGGATGACGTTAAGGAATATTCCTATTCCTAAACACCAAATGGTCTTACACAAGAAGTGAAAATAGGGTTCTTGGTAATGCTGGAGAAGATGGATTCTAGGCGATAGGAAGTGACATAGATCGGATGGAGAGCAAACGTCAAAAACCAATATGCCTCCAGAGTTTAAAGGTTTAAAGGCCACTCATGAATGGCAGAGGCAAAGAACAGGACAATGTCCTAGAAAATAACTATATACACATATGATCAACGCCCAAACCCCCTCTCCAGCCAACTTAGGACCAGGGAGGCCTAGGCAACGGGTGATTAGGACTTAGCAGGTAAACCTAAAAGCTCCCACAAACAACACCCCTTTCCCTAAAGTACAAGGACCGGAGGTTACAGACAATACTATGAAAAATATCGAGTTTGAGCGTGTCTCGAACTCCCGTTCAATAGTTTGCTGGGCAGGGACGTTTCGAATGATGCTGTAACAGAGAATATTAGACAACCCTCCCCCAACCCTAGATGTGATAGGTAAAAGATTACATAGAAAGTGTTTATAATTTCTTAGCTAATTACGAAAGCATTCATTCACCTTTCCCGGCTATAGTCTTTCAAGTCTTTAAGAATATGGAACTTCATTCGAAGGAACCAACTTGCAAGTCACCCACTTTGGAAAACTTACTTTAGTTCTAGGACACTAGTTATTCAAATCGGTAAGAATAATTTAGAATTTGACTAACGTTACTTATAAAGTATTTTCATTTGTCTGATACTGGAATGATATTTTCAAGAGTCTAGGTAGTATCTACGTTAGGTAATTTCAAACGAAGCAGTCACGAAAATCCATATAAGAGAAAATTAAAAGCCTACGGAAATTAAAAATATTTTCTCTACTTATATTTATCAAAAGAAATTAATTAAACCTAGGAGAAAGAATGGTAAAAAATGTGACATTATACAATAGAAGTAATTTGTAAGGTCAACTGAAATGAAATTACAGAAAACCTTCCTCTCAAAGGTTCTTAAATAATGTCGAAGAAGAATTCTAATAAACAATTTTGGACAGTATCTCCACAACTGTAAACACTAGAAGGCGCCAATAAAACCAATTTCTTCTTCTTCTTCTTCTTCTTCTTCTTCTTCTTCTCTCTCTCTCTCTCTCTCTCTCTCTCTCTCTCTCTCTCTCTCTCTCTCTCTCTCTCTCAAAAGAAGAGGAGGAAGAAGGAGAGTGGAAGGAAGAACTTGATACGTCGAAGCAGACGAAACACGAGGGGGAAACTTTATCATGAATCTCTGGATTTCCAACTAATTGTCTCCATGGAATCTTTGTAAAGTGCGAGAGACAAAGGGATGGTGGCACAAGCCAAACTTCTCTCAGGGAAAAAAAAAAAAAAAAAAAAAAAAAAAAAAAAAAAAAAAAAAAAAAAAAAAAAAAAGACAGAAGAGGAATGATATAAAAAGAGAATGTATCATTTTCAGGCTTTCGTTTTTCCTTTACTTTCGTTCTTTAACTTATTCATATACCATTTCTCCAACGAATGAAAACTGTTTAGTCATTTATCTCTCCAGTAATGTATCATGTAACTAAACGGGGCACTAGTGTGAACAGTTGACAGTATGGAAAATAATGCTAAAAAAGGAAATAACGAATTATAGTGTGTGTATATATATACATATATATATATATATATATATATATATATATATATATATATATATATATATATATATATATATATACACACACACACACACACACACACATATATATATATATATATATATATATATATATATATATATATATATATATATTTCCTGTCTCGCTCAGGATAAAAGGGCGTAGTGACAGGGGGTATCCTGAGAGGTACGCTCGGAAACCACACTCCCACAAATTGCCGAACCAGCTGGTTGTAGTTCGGAAAGGGGAAGGGGAGGGTAAGGTTGAATTTGTGGGTGTTATGTTTGCATATATATCTAAATATATATATATATATATATATATATATATATATATATATATATATATATATACATATATATATATATATACATATACATATATATGTATAGATATCTATATATATATACACATATACAGTATATATATATATATATATATATATATATATATATATATATATATATATATATATTAATCATATATACATATATGATATATGAATGTAACAAAAAGAAACATATTAGCAGCGCCATAAAATATAAGATGAAACTTATGTAAACCTCTTAAACAAAATAGGATTTCCAACAAGGATGATCATTCCACAACTTGGTCACAAGGTTCAAATTCACATTTACAAAAATGTTGTTTGGAACGATCTTCCGAAAACAAGAAAGTTGGGCGAAGGATGATGGTGAGCTAGGACTCTTATCTTTTTATTTATTTTTTTTTTTTTAATACTTCATCTTTGAGATTAGAATTTATAGATATGAGAAATTACATATGTTGGAGGTAGAATTCTTTTCTATAAAGGTGGAGGAGCTGCATCAAGCTAAAGCATTATTTAACATTCTCTCTCTCTCTCTCTCTCTCTCTCTCTCTCTCTCTCTCTCTCTCTCTCTCTCTCTCTCTCTCTCTCTCTCACACACACACACACACACACACACACACACACACACACACACACACACACACACAGACACGAAATCACGCAAGCGAAAGTTAAATATGTATATAAAGTGACAGAAGCTGCTCTGAGTTAACA
>NC_090755.1:72650305-72655305 GCF_036898095.1 Palaemon carinicauda
CACATCTATCCTCCTAGCATCCAGAGCTTCCTTCACTCCATCCATCCAACCAAACCCTGGCCTTCCTCTTATACTTCTCCCATCAACTCTTGTATTCATCACCTTCTTTAGCAGACAGCCATTTTCCATTCTCTCAACATGGCCAAACCACCTCAACACATTCATATCAACTCTAGCTGCTAACTCATTTCTTATACCCGTTCTCACCCTCGCTACTTCGTTCCTAACCCTATCTACTCGAGATACACCAACCATACTCTTTAGACGCTTCATCTCAAACACATTCAATTTCTGTCTCTCCGTCACTTTCATTCCCCACAACTCCGATCCATACATCATAGTTGATACAATCACTTTCTCATACAGAACTCTCTTTACATTCATACCCAAAACACTATTTTTTACTACTCCCTTAACTGCCCCCAACACTTTGCATCCTTCATTCACTCTCTGACGTACATCTGCTTCCACTCCACCATTTGCTGCAACAACAGACCCCAAGTACTTAAACTGATCCACCTCCTCAAATAACTCTCCACTCAACATGACATTCAACCTCGCACCACCTTCCCTTCTCGTACATCTCATAACCTTACTCTTACCCACATTAACTCTCAACTTCCTTCTCTCACACACCCTTCCAAATTCTGTCACTAATCGGCCAAGCTTCTCTTCCGCGTCTGCAACCAGTACAGTATCATCCGCAAAAAACAACTGATTTACCTCCCATTCATGGTCATTCTCGTTTACCACTTTCAATCCTCGTCCAAGCACTCGAGTATTCACCTCTCTTACCACTTCATCAACATACAAGTTAAACATCCACGGCGACATCACACATCCCTGTCTCAGCCCCACTCTCACCGGATACCAAACGCTCACTTCATTTCCTATCCTAACATATGCTTTACTACCTTTGTAGAAACTTTTCACTGCTTGCAACAACCTTCCACCAACTCCATATAACCTCATCACATTCCACATTGCTTCCCTATCAACTCTATCATACGCTTTTTTCAAATCCATAAACGCAACATACGCCACCTTACCTTTTGCTAAATATTTCTCGCATATCTGCCTAACTGTAAAAATCTGATTCATACAACCCCTACCTCTTCTAAAACTACCCTGTACTTCGAAGATTGCATTCTCTGTTTTATCCTTAATCCTATTAATCAGTACTCTACCATACACTTTTCCCACCACACTCAACAAACTAATACCCCTTGAATTACAACACTCATGCACACCTCCCTTACCCTTATATAGTGGTACAATACACGCACAAACCCAATCTACTGGTACCATTGACAACACAAAACACATATTAAACAATCTCTCCAACCATTCAAGTACAGTCACACCTTCTTCCTTCAACATCTCAACTCTCACACCATCCATACCAGATGCTTTTCCTACTCTCGTTTCATCTAGTGCTCTCCTCACTTCCTCCCTTGTAATCTGTCTCATTCTCATCTCCCATCACCGGCACCTCAACACCTGCAACAGCAATTATATCTGCCTCCCTATTATCCTCAACATTCAGTAAACTTTCAAAATATTCCGCCCACCTTATCCTCGCCTCCTCTCCTTTTATCAACCTTCCATTTCCATCTTTCACTGTCTCTTCAATTCTTGAACCAGCCTTCCTTACTCTCTTCACTTCTTTCCAAAACTTTACTTATTCTCTTCATATGAATGACCCAATCCCTGACCTCACCTCAGGTTAGCTGCCCTCTTTGCCTCACTTACCTTGCGCTTTACTTCCACATTTTTCTCTCCATATCTTTCACACTTCTCTACACTATTACTCTCCAGCCATTCTTCAAAAGTCCTCTTTTTCTCTTACACTTTTACCTTCACTCCTTCATTCCACCATTCACTGCCCTTCCTCATGCTGCCTCCAACAAACTTCTTGCCACACACATCACTTGCAATCCCAACAAAATTTTCTTTTACTACTTCTACTCCTCCTCTAAATTGCCAGTTTCTCTAACTTTCACTTCGTCATATGCCATTTTCAACCTTTCTTGATATTTACTTTTTACCCCCGGTTTTATTAGCTCTTCAACCCTCACTAGCTCCCCTTTACATCCACCTACTCTATTCCCCCACTCTTTTGCTACATATAATTTTCCTTCCACCAAAAAATGATCAGACATACCGTTAGCCATACCCCTAAACATGTGCACGTCTTTAAATCTTCCAAACATTCTTTTAGTTATCAACACATAATCCATTAACACCCTTTCTACCACTCTTCCATTTGCCAGTCTTACCCGTGTATAATTGATTTTATCTTTCTTTTTGGAAAAATAGAACTTATCACCATCTCAACACACATATCTTCCAGTCTCTCACCATTCTCATTTTCACCTGGTACGCCATACTTCCCAATGACACCTTCTACCTCTCCAGCGCCCATTCTAGCATTTAAGTCACCCGTGACAACTACATAATTCCTTCTACCCAGTCCTTCTACACACCTAGTTAATTCATTCCAGAACTCATTCTGATCTCCTTCACTTTTCTTACAACCTGGCCCATACGCACTGACAAAAGCCCAACATTCCCTACCCAACCTAATCCTTACCCACATTAACCTAGATGATATCTCTTTCCATTCCACTACTTTACCTGTCATCCATTGACTCAGCAATAAAGCCACACCTCTTGCTCTTCCCCTTCCAATCCCAGACACTCTACCAGACATTTCCCCAAACTTCACTTCACCTTTCCCTTTTATCTTTGTCTCACACAAAGCCAATATATCCATCCTTCTATTCCTAAACATACTTCCAATCTCACATCTTTTACTCTGTATCGTACTACATCCACGCACATTCAAACACCCCAAAACTAGAGTGCGGGGAGCAGTCACTCTCCCCCCAGCTCAACTTCTTTGATGTTTAACAGGATTATAATACAGGAGAGGGGGTTCCCAGCCCCCTCGTTCCGTCCCTTTCAGTCGCCTCCTAAGACACGCAGGGATACGTTGGCGCTATTCTAATTGTTTTTATGCCCCCGCGGCATATACAGTATATATATATATATATATATATATATATATATATATATATATATATATATATATATAATGCATAGAAACCTTGCTCAATAAATTAGTCCCCTGAAGAAGTATCTCGAAACTAGTCAGGACTTAATCTTATATTTCCTATTTTCACTTTCCCTATGGTTCTTTTGCAACTGAGCATCACGTTTCCCTGTGATTTTTACGTTTATTTATATATATATATATATATATATATATATATATATATATATATATATATATATATATATGTGTGTGTGTGTGTGTGTGTGTGTGTGTGTATGTTGTGATTTAATAAGACTATATATTTGTATGAGTGAAAGATGGATGCTTAGCTTTCACACAATTGTATATCCAAGCAGCTTTATGTAAATAGCTGAAATATCCTTTTGGTATTTCAGAACAGAGACAAAAAAATCTTCTTTTTGAAGTTAAATTCCGTGTTGCATTTCCAACGTGTTTAATGGCCAGCTAATGGAAAAGCAGCGAGAAATGATAAAATAAGAAAAATGTATGAAAATGATGCGATAATTTCATCGCAAAGGAAATTGAAATTCTAGTCTTGTTACAACTAGTATGATGATGCTGTCTTGACGCTAGCAGTATCAACATAACAGAATAATGACATTAGCAGCATCCTTCTTGCTGTACTGATTTAGTAATAAACCGGTTTTCTTAAAATTATATAATTGAAGCTCATAGGTCTTTTTTTATACTTTATATATGAGAGATATGTTTTAATGTTGTTATTGCTCTTAAAATATTTTATTTTAATTGTTCATTACTTCTCGTATAGTTTATATACTTACTTATATCGTTTCCTCACTGGGCTATTTGCCCTGATGGAACCCTTGTGCTTATAGCATACTGCTGTTACAACTAGGGTTGTAGCCAAAATTGTGATGGCAGTTGTTGTAATATTAAGATAATAGCAATAACTACTAAATAATGTGGGACCGTCATGGGTCTTGCAGTAGAAGTTCTTGCTAATGAGAATCGTTTTCTAATTACCGCAAATGTTTTCATTGAAAGCAAACTTGCCTAACTTGCGTTTCCCCTTTGAGCAATGGACAACCGCCAGGGTGTTCATGACGGATTATGATATATTACGCAAAACTTGGAAGTCAGTTTCCCATTTAACGGGCGAAATCTATATTAATGATTAAATCGTTAATTCTGAGAGAGAGAGAGAGAGAGAGAGAGAGAGAGAGAGAGAGAGAGAGAGAGAGAGAGAGAGAGAGAGAGAGAGAGAGAGAGAGAGAGAACAACCATTGACTTAAAAATAAAAATTACAGTAAACATCACTATCATCTCATAAATCAACACTAAAAAGGATATTTTTTTCTTCTAAAGCACCCAGATAATTCCTCTAAGAGGAAGGCACCCCCTTTCTTCCTCGCCTTCCTAAAACCGGGATCCCGGAGGGACTTCTCACTAAATGCCCTTTGAAGAGGAAAAGAGGATTCAGGAACCCTGCAAAAGCGCTCAGATTCCACTAGGAAAAGACGAATCAATCTTTTCAAGCATTTAGGATGGGACGTTTACAACAGAATTCGATGTTAAAGGCACTACATTGGTTTATACTTATGTATCCGCAATATGTGTATGCTGTATATATATATATGTGTGTGTTTATATATAGATATGTATATATACTGTGTATATATATATATATATATATATATATATATATATATATATATATATATATATATATACACACATATATAAAGACATAAATACATATATATTTGTGCACGTACATAATCATCATCTCCTCCTATGCCTATTGACGCAAAGGTCCTCGGTTAGATTTCGCTAGTCGTCTCTGTCTTGAGAATTTAATTTAATACTTCTTCATTTATCACTTACTTCACGCTTCATAGTCCTCAGCCATATAGGTCTGAGTCTTCCAACTCTTCTAGTGCCTTGTAAAACCCAGTTAAAA
>NC_090755.1:72662805-72667805 GCF_036898095.1 Palaemon carinicauda
TTTTCTTAGAAAGTAGTGATTCTTTAATAGAAAAATTCCTTAATTTTCAAATACAGTAGTTTCACTAGCAAGCACTTATACAGACAGACACAACAAAATATACATATATAATCTCGTTGGCATTGCGAAATTATAAATTCAAAATACCCAGTTTTCTCACATAGAAAATAATGTACAAAAAACGAACGAAAACAAAGAAACAAAACGAATAATAAAACAAGAGGCTGCAACTGACAGCAAAAAAGACACTTGCAAATAATACATTTTGTACAGAAAATCGTCAGACTCAATTTACAAATGGCAAAATCAAAGGTGTGTTCCTCTAACCTTTCGCTTCACAAACGTCAGTTCTTTACTCAAATATTTTACCGAAGTGACAGAAATTATTTGATTCCCAAAATGAAAAGATTCCTTCAAAACCTTCGTCCTTTGGGAAATCTTCGCCGAACATCGAAAATGTCACCACAAGTGTGATGGTGACTCTTGAATTCAATCATTTCAAAGCGCATTTGCAGAGAGTCGTGCGCATGCGCGGGTACTCTGTGACATTCTCGGAGTCATGGGTGAAAATGCGCTTAGCTATATGAGGATTTTCTTCACTTTTTTAGGTATTTTTGCTGACTTATTATTGTAATCGGTATGGTTTTAAATTTTTCGTATTTTGGCATTTTGTACTTTGGTTAGTTTTTCTTGAAATTTAATGGCAATTTTGGAATGATTTGCACATTATAAATCGTACCATTCTTATTTATACTAATGTTGCTAAAAACAGTAGTAACCAATGATAATAATCGTCATATTAAACATAATAATAATAATTATCCATTCTATTCTGTAACTTAAAACTCCGAAATAAACATAATGGTTAACTCCAAAATATTACAGAGGCTTCTAACGCGTAAACCTACAGCCGGAAGGTACAGCAAGGATCTTGTGAAAATTTTATAAAATTTCATTTCTAAACGAGTAAATTTGGGCTTTTTCGAGATAACTTTCTTAGGTTTTTTTTCTTTATGTAAAATGGTTAACGATTAATATATTCATAATTTATTTAAGTGATTACTTTTATGAATCTTATTACTACAAATATGAATATTGAATATGACTTCTTCCCTCATTTCTCTTTAGTTGAGGAAATTAAATAGTAGTTAAGGTGAATCATGAGCACATGGATATAAAATAAAAATGTATAAATAATAATAATAATAATAATAATAATAATAATAATAATAATAATAATAATAATAATAATAATAATAATAATAATAAAAGTAATCACTTAAATAAATTATGAATATATTATTCGTTACCATTTTACATATAGAAAAAAAACTAAGAAAGTTATTTCGAAAAAGCTCAAATATACTGCCACCCGAACTTGCAACCTCCGCTCGACCAAACAAAATTCGAGGCCCCTCTCTACGAACCTGAGCCGGGATATATAAGGACCCAGATCTAGCCAGAGCCTCACTTTTCGCCTGAAGACAGAGCAAGCTGTTCCGAAACGCGTCGCAACCCACTCCCGACTTTACCTGTAATTTTCGAGTATTACTTGTACTTGTATTAATTACATCCAGCCTTAACCTGATTTGTATCCTTCACCCTGATAAGCTTCGCCAACTTGCTAGCTGAATGTAGCAATCGTGAAAAAAGAATTGTCCGAAGAATCGAGAAATTGGACAAGAAATTGAATTCTGCCGATGCAGCCATAGTATTTAACTCCACCTGTTTGAAGGAGGGTCTCCTACCAAAATAATAATTATAATAATAATAATAATAATAATAATAATAATAATAATAATAATAATAATAATAAACAAATGATGGACTTATTATTACCGGATTGATCAATGCAGCTGCAAGTAAAAGCCGATATTTCTACTTTACGATAAATATCAAAGCATTTATTAAAAAGGAAAATAACAGAATCAAAAGGTATGACCTTTGACCTCCTAGTATGACACTGACCTCAATCAATACATCGGCTTCATTCATTCTTAAGTTTTAAAGTTTTGAACAAAATGGTCAAAAGTTCTGAACAAAATGGTCAATCATAAATAGGGTCCTTTCTTCCAAAATTCTAAAATGCTGAAACCCATAGGTTAGGGAAAACGGAAGTGGGAAGAGTTTCAAAGCATGTTAAAAAAAATTCAAAATGGAATTTTTTCTAATGATTCAATCAATCAATATATATATATATATATATATATATATATATATATATATATATATATATATATATATATATATGAGTAAAAATCACAAGGAAACGTGATATTCAAATTCAAAGGAACCCCATGCAAAATGAGAATAGGAAATATAAGAATATGTGCTGACTATTATTATTATTATTATTATTATTATTATTATTATTATTATTATTATTATTATTATTATTATTACTAGCCAAGCTACAGCCCTAGTTGGAAAAGCAAGATGCTATAAGCCCAAGGGCTACAATAGGGAAAAATAGCCCACTGAGGAAAGGATATAAGAAAATAAATGAATGATGAGAACATATTATCAATAAATCATTCTAAAAACAGTAACAACGTCAAAATAAATATGTTACATATAAACTATTAACAACGTCAAAAACAGATATGTCATATATAAACTATAAAAAGACTCATGTCAGCCTGGTCAACATAAAAACATATGCTTCAACTTTGAACTTTTGAAGTTCTACTGATTCAACTACCCAATTTGGAAGATCATTCCACAACTTGGTAACAGCTGGAATAAAACTTCTAGAATACTGTGTAGTATTGAGCCCATTGATGGAGAAGGCCTGGCTATTAGAATTAACTGCCTGCATAGTATTACAAACAGGATAGAATTGTCCAGGGAGATCTGAATGTAAAGGATGGTCAGGGTTATGAAAAATCTTATGCAACATGCATAATGAACTAATTGAACGAAGGTGCCAAAGATTAATATCTAGATCAGGAATAAGAAATTTAATAGACCGTTAGTTTCTATCCAACAAATTAAGATGAGAATCAGCAGCTGAAGACCAGCCAGGAGAACAATACTCAAAACAAGGTAGAATGAAAGAATTGAAACACTTCTTCAAAATAGATTGATCACCAAAAATCGTAAAAGACTTTCTCAGTAAGCCATTTTTTGTGCAATTGAAGACACAGACCTAATGTGATTCTCAAAAGTAAATTTGATGTCGAGACTCTCACCTAAAATTTGAAAAGAGTCATACAAATTTAAAGAAACATTATCAACACTGAGATCCAGATGTTGAGAAGCCTACGTCCTTGACCTACTTACAAGTATACTTTGAGTTTAGTCAGGATTCAACTTCATACCACATAATATGCACCATGCACTAATTTTAGCTAAATCTCTATTAAGGGATTCAGCAACCCCAGATCTACATTCATGGGATGGAATTGATGCAAAGAGAGAGGCATCATCTGCAAATGCAACAAGCTTGTTTTCTAGGACAAACCACATGTCATGTGTATATAGCATGTGGAACACCAGATATCACATTCCTATACTCACTATGGTGCCCATCAACAACAACAATTTAAGATCTATTACATTAAAAAATCAATAATAATGCTAAGAAACGACCCATCCACTCCCAACTGTTTGAGTTTGAAAACAAGAGCCTCATGATTAACACGGTCAAAGGCAGCACTAAAATCAAGGCCAATCATAAGAACTTCCTGAACACAATCAAGGGATTTCTGTACAGCATTGGAGATTGTAAGCAGGGCATCACATGCTCCAAGGCCTTTACGAAAACCAAATTGCAAACTAGAGAATAGATGATTACCTTCAGCAAACCTATTAAGACGTTTTGCTAGAAGACGTTCAAAAACTTTAGATGATTTGGAAGTTATGGAAATTGGGTGGTAATCAGTGGGACCTGAGCTACCACAAACACATTTACATAGAGGAGTAACATTACCAATTCTCCAATAAGTGCTAAAAGCTCCTCTTCTTGCTAACTTGCGAAAAATAACAGATAACTTTGGAGCTAAGAAATCTGCTGTCTTTATAAAAAAACCAAGGAAAAATACCATTTGGGTCCACACCTCCATAAGCATCAAGGTCCATCAACAGAGATTTGATTTCAAGAGTTCGAAAAGCTAAACTAGTTAGTTTAGCCTCAGGAAAACAGGAATGAGGAAGTTCCAGTTTTTCATTACTCTGTTTACTGTCAAAAACATCAGCCAAAAGGGTTGCCTTTTCCTTTGGACAGTGAGTGACTGAGCCATCTGATTTGAGTAAAGGAGGAACTGTTGCATCAACACCAAAAGTGCAGATTTAAGGGTAGACTACAATTTATGTTCCGGAGTTATACCAGAAAGGGTTTCTTTTATGGTTAAATTGTATTCTTTTTCAGTTGATGCATAAACTCTCTGAGCAAAAGCTCGAAGCTGAGTATAATTATTCCAGGTCAAATTTGATCTGTTACCCTTCCAAAGATGATAGGCCTCCTGCTTCTCCAAATAAGCACGTCTACAATCATCATTGAACCACGGTTTGTCCTTCACTCGGTACCTTAGCACACGAGAAGGGATACACCTATCAATTATGTTGACTAGATTCTCATTCAAAGGGACAACAGGACCAATTCAAGCACAAAAGATCATGCAAAATCCCATTCCAGTCTGCTTGGGATTTCATATGAATTTTACAAGAGTATGACACATCAGGGACAGGCTGTTCAGCCTTCACTACTAATGAAATCAAGGCATGATCAGATGTTCCGACTGGAGAACCAACCTTACTAGTTATAACGCCAGGGGAGTTAGTGTATACAAGGTCCAAGCAATTACCAGACCTGTGAGTAGCTTCATTTATGATTTGCTCACAGCCTGATTCAGAGGCAAAGACTAAAGCCCTTAAGCCATGGCGATCGGTAGGAGAGACAGAACTTAATCACTCCCTATGGTGAGCATTAAAATCACCAACAAAGACAAAAGAAGCCTTTCTATCATCTTCTTGTACCTTAGCCATAATAGTAAGAAGAC
>NC_090755.1:72672805-72685305 GCF_036898095.1 Palaemon carinicauda
AAAGCAAGCAGCAGATGCAGCAAACAGCAGATGCAGCAGGCAGCAGCAAAAGCAAGCAGCAGATGCAACAGGCAGCAGAAAAAGCAAGCAGCAGATGCAGCAGGCAGCAGCAAAAGCAAGCAGCAGATGCAGCAGGCAGCAGCAAAAGCAAACAACAGATGCAGCAGGCAGCAGCAGAAGCAAGCAGCAGATGCCGCACACCGCAAAAAAAAACAAACAGCAGATGCAGCAGGCTAACGCAGAAGCAAGCAGCAGATGCAGCAAAAGCAAACAGCAGATGCAGCAGGCAGCAGCAGAAGCAAGCAGCAGATGCAGCAGGCAGCAACATAAGCAAGCAGCAGATGAAGCAGGCGGCAGCAGAAGCAAGCAGCAGATGCAGCAGGCAGAGGCAGAAGCAAGCAGCAAGCAGATGCAGCAGGCAGCAGCAAAAGCAAGCAGCAGATGCAGCAGGCAGCAGCAAAAGCAAGCAGCAGATGCAGCAGGCAGAGGCAGAAGCAAGCAGCAGATGCAGCAGGCAGCAGCAAAAGCAAGCAGCAGATGAAGCAGGCAGCAGCAAAAGCAAGCAGCAGATGCAGCAAGCAGCAGCAAAAGCAAACAGCAGATGCAGCAGGCAGCAGCAGATGCAGCAGACAGCAGCAAAAGCAAGCAGCAGATGCAGCAGGCAGCAGATAATGCAAGCAGCAGATGCAGCAGGCAGCAGCAAAAGCAAGCAGCAGATGCAGCAGGCAGCAGCAAAAGCAAACAGCAGATGCAGCATGCAGCAGCAAAAGTAAGCAGCAGATGCAGCAGACAGCAGCAAAAGCAAACAGCAGATGCTGCAGGCTACAGCAGAAGCAAGCAGCAGATGCAGCAGACAGCAGCAAACGCAAACAGCAGATGCAGCAGAAGCAAGCAGCAGATGCAGCAGGCAGCAGCAAAAGCAAGCAGCAGATGCCGCAGGCGGCAGCAAAAGCAAGCAGCAGATGCAGCAGAAGCAAACAGCAGATGCAGCAGGCAGCAACAGAAGCAAACAGCAGATGCAGCAGGCAGCAGCAGAAGCAAGCAGCAGATGCAACAGGCAGCAGCAGCAGCAGCTACCAAGAGTAGCAGCAGCAACAGCTAACAAAAACAGCAGCAGCTGCAGCTAGCAAGAGCAACAAGCAGCATCAACCAGCAGCAACAGCACCAGCAGCTAGCAGAAGCAATTAGCAGCAGCTAGTAGCAGAAAGCAACAGCAGCTGCTAGCAGTAGCTACCATTAATAGCAGCTAACAAAGGGGTGTGGGAGCTAAAAAGAGGTCAAAGAACTTCTAATGCAAGGGATGTGGGAGCTAAAAAGAGGTCAAAGAACTTCTAATGCAAGGGGTGGGGGAGCTAAAAAAAGGTCAAAGAACTTCTAATGCAAGGGGTGTGGGAGCTAAAAAGAGGTCAAAGAACTTCTAATGCAAGTGGTGTGGGAGCTAAAAAAAGGTCAAAGAACTTCTAATGCAAGGGGTGTGGGAGCTAAAAAGAGGTCAAAGAACTTCTAATGCAAGGGGTGTGGGAGCTAAAAAGAGGTCAAAGAACTTCCAATGCAAGGGGTGGGGGAGCTAAAAAGAGATCAAAGAACTTCTAATGCAACAGGTGGGGGAGCTAGAAAGAGGTCAAAGAACTTCTAATGCAAGGGGTGAGGGAGCTAAAAAGAGGTCAAAGAACTTCTAATGCAAGGGGTGGGGGAGCTAAAAAGAGATCAAAGAACTTCTAATGCAACAGGTGGGGGAGCTAGAAAGAGGTCAAAGAACTTCTAATGCAAGGGGTGAGGGAGCTAAAAAGAGATCAAAGAACTTCTAATGCAAGGGGTGTGGGAGCTAAAAAGAGGTCAAAGAACTTCTAATGCAAGGGGTGTGGGAGCTAAAAAGAGGTCAAAGAACTTTTAATGCAAGGGGTGGGGGAGCTAAAAAGAGGTCAAAGATTTCCAATGCAAGGGGTGTGGCAGATAAAAAGATGTCAAAGAACTTCTAATGCAAGGAGTGGGGGAGATAAAAAGAGGTCAAAGAACTTTTAATGCAACGGGTGTGGGAGCTGAAAAGAGGTCAAAGAACTTCTAATGCAAGGGGTGTTGGCGCTAAAAAGAGGCCAAAGAACTTCTAATGCAAGGGGTGGTGGAGCTAAAAAGAGGTCAAAGAACTTCTAATGCAATGGGTGTGGGAGCTAAAACGAGGTCAAAGAACTTCTAATGCAAGGGGTGGGGGAGCTAAAAAGAGGTCAAAGAACTTCTAATGCAACGGGTGGGGGAGCTAAAAAGAGGTCAAAGAACTTCTGATGCAAGGAGTGTGGGAGCTAAAAAGAGGTCAAAGAACTTCTAATGCAAGGGGTGGGGGAGCTACAAAGAGGTCAAAGAACTTCTAATGCAAGGGGTAAGGGAGCTAAAAAGAGGTCAAAAAACTTCTAATGCAAGGGGTGTGGAAGCTAAAAAGAGGTCAAAGAACTTCTATTGCAAGCGGTGTGGGAGCTAAAAAGAGGTCAAAGAACTTCTAATGCAAGCGGTGTGGGAGCCAAAAAGAGGTCAAAGAACTTCTAATGCAAGGGGTGGGGGAGCTAACAAGAGGTCAAAGAACTTCTGATGCAAGGGGTGGGGCAGTTAAAAAGAGGTCAAAGAACTTCTAATGCAAAGGGTGGGGAATCTAAAAATAGGTCAAAGAACTTCTAATGCAAGGGGTGTGGGAGCTAACAAGAGGTCAAAGAACTTCTAATGCAAGGGGTTTGGGAGCTAAAAAGAGGTCAAAGAACTTCTAATGCAAGGGGTGAGAGGGCTAAAAAGAGGTCAAAGAACTTCTAATGCAAGGGGTGGGGGAACTAAAAAGAGGTCAAAGAACTTCTAATGCAAGGGGTGTGGGAGCTATAAAGAGGTCAAAGAACTTCTAATGCAAGGGGTGTGGGAGGTAAAAAGAGGTCAAAGAACTTCTAATGCAAGGGGTGTGGGAGCTAAAAAGAGGTCAAAGAACTTCTAATGCAAGGGGTGTGGGAGCTAAAAAGAGGTCAAAGTACTTCTAATGCAAAGGGTGGGGAAGCTAAAAAGAGGTCAAAGAACTTCTAATGCAAGGGGTGTGGGAGCTAAAAAGAGGTCAAAGAACTTCTAATGCAAGGGGTGGGGGAGCTAAAAAGAGGTCAAAGAACTTCTGATGCCAGGGGTGTGGGAGCTAAAACGAGGTCAAAGAACTTCTAATGCAAGGGGTGGGGGAGCTAAAAAGAGGTCAAAGAACTTCTAATGCAACGTGTGGGGGAGCTAAAAAGAGGTCAAAGAACTTCTGATGCAAGGAGTGTGGGAGCTAAAAAGAGGTCAAAGAACTTCTAATGCAAGGGGTGTGGGAGCTATAAAGAGGTCAAAGAACTTCTAATGCAAGGGGTAAGGGAGCTAAAAAGAGGTCAAAGAACTTCTAATGCAAGGGGTGTCGAAGCTAAAAAGAGGTCAAAGAACTTCTATTGCAAGCGGTGTGGGAGCTAAAAAGAGGTCAAAGAACTTCTAATGCAAGCGGTGTGGGAGCCAAAAAGAGGTCAAAGAACTTCTAATGCAAGGGGTGGGGGAGCTAACAAGAGGTCAAAGAACTTCTGATGCAAGGGGTGGGGCAGTTAAAAAGAGGTCAAAGAACTTCTAATGCAAAGGGTGGGGAATCTAAAAATAGGTCAAAGAACTTCTAATGCAAGGGGTGTGGGAGCTAAAAAGAGGTCAAAGAACTTCTAATGCAAGGGGTTTGGGAGCTAAAAAGAGGTCAAAGAACTCCTAATGCAAGGGGTGAGAGGGCTAAAAAAAGGTCAAAGAACTTCTAATGCAAGGGGTGGGGGAGCTAAAAAGAGGTCAAAGAACTTCTAATGCAAGGGGTGTGGGAGCTATAAAGAGGTCAAAGAACTTCTAATGCAAGGGGTGTGGGAGGTAAAAAGAGGTCAAAGAACTTCTAATGCAAGGGGTGTGGGAGCTAAAAAGAGGTCAAAGAACTTCTAATGCAAGGGGTGTGGGAGCTAAAAAGAGGTCAAAGTACTTCTAATGCAAAGGGTGGGGAAGCTAAAAAGAGGTCAAAGAACTTATAATGCAAGGGGTGTGGGAGCTAAAAAGAGGTCAAAGAACTTCTAATGCAAGGGGTGGGGGAGCTAAAAAGAGGTCAAAGAACTTCTGATGCAAGAGGTGTGGGAGCTAAAAAGAGCTCAAAAAACTTCTAATGCAAGGGGTGGGGAAGCTAAAAAGAGGTCAAAGAACTTCTAATGCAAGTGGTGTGGGAGTTAAAAAGAGGTCAAAGAACTTCTAATGCAAGGGGTGAGGGAGCTAAAAAGAGGTCAAAGAACTTCTAATGCAAGGGGTGTGGGAGTTAAAAAGAGGTCAAAGAAGTTCTAATGCAAGGGGTGGGGGAGCTAAAAAGAGGTCAAAGAACTTCTAATGCAAGGGATGGGGGAGCTAAAAAGAGGTCAAAGAACTTCTAATGGCAAGGGGTGTGGGAGCTAAAAAGAGGTCAAAGAACTTCTAATGCAAGGGGTGTGTGATCTAAAAAGAGGTCAAAGAACTTCTAATGCAAGGGTTGTGGGAGCTAAAAAGAGGTCAAAGTACTTTTAATACAAGGGGTGTGGGAGCTAAAAAGAGGTCAAAGAACTTCTAATGCAAGGGGTGGGGAAGCTAAAAAGAGGTCAAAGAACTTCTAATGCTAGGGGTGTGGGAGCTAAAAAGCGGTCAAAGAACTTCTGATGCAAGGGGTGTGGGAGCTAAAAAGAGCTCAAAAAACTTCTAATGCAAGGGGTGGGGAAGGTAAAAAGAGGTCAAAGAACCTCTAATGCAAGGGGTGTGGGAGTTAAAAAGAGGTCAAAGAACTTCTAATGCAAGGGGTGGGGGAGCTAAAAAGATGTCAAAGAACTTCTAATGCAAGGGATGGTAGAGCTAAAAAGAGGTCAAAGAACTTCTAATACAAGGGGTGTGGGAGCTAAAAAGAGGTAAAAGAACTTCTAATGCTATGGGTGGGGAAACTAAAAAGAGGTCAAAGAACTTTTAATGCAAAGGGTGTGGAAGCTAAAAAAAGGTCAAAGAACTTCTAATGCAAGGGGTGTGGGAGCTAACAAGAGGTCAAAGAACTTCTAATGCAAGGGGTGGGGGAGCTAAAAAGAGGTCAAAGAACTTCTAATGCAAGGTGTGTGGGAGCTATAAAGAGGTCAAAGAACTTCTAATGCAAGGGGTGTGGGAGGTAAAAAGAGGTCAAAGAACTTTTAATGCAAGGGGTGTGGGAGCTATAAAGAGGTCAAAAAACTTCTAATGCAAGGGGTGGGGAAGGTAAAAAGAGGTCAAAGAACCTCTAATGCAAGGGGTGTGGGAGCTATAAAGAGGTCAAAAAACTTCTAATGCAAGGGGTGGGGAAGGTAAAAAGAGGTCAAAGAACTTCTAATGCAAGGGGTGGGGGAGCTAAAAAGGTGTCAAAGAGCTTCTAATGCAAGGGATGGTAGAGCTAAAAAGGGGTCAAAGAACTTCTAATACAAGGGGTGTGGGAGCTAAAAAGAGGTAAAAGAACTTCTAATGCTATGGGTGGGGAAACTAAAAAGAGGTCAAAGAACTTTTAATGCAAAGGGTGTGGAAGCTAAAAAAAGGTCAAAGAACTTCTAATGCAAGGGGTGTGGGAGCTAACAAGAGGTCAAAGAACTTCTAATGCAAGGGGTGGGGGAGCTAAAAAGAGGTCAAAGAACTTCTAATGCAAGGGGTGTGGGAGCTATGAAGAGGTCAAAGAACTTCTAATGCAAGGGGTGTGGGAGGTAAAAAGAGGTCAAAGAACTTTTAATGCAAGGAGTGTGGGAGCTAAAAAGAGGTAAAAAAACTTCTAATGCAAGGGGTGGGGGAGCTTAAAAGAGGTCAAAGAACTTCTGACGCAGGGGGTGTGGGAGCTAAAAAGAGGTCAAAGAACTTCTAATGCAAGGGGTGGGGAGCTAAAAAGAGGTCAGAGAACTTCTGACGCAGGGGGTGTGGGAGCTAAAAAGAGGTCAAAGAACTTCTAATGCAAGGGGTGGGGAGCTAAAAAGAGGTCAAAGAACTTCTGACGCAGGGAGTGTGGGAGCTAAAAAGAGGTCAAAGAACTTCTAATGCAAGGGGTGGGGGATAGATGTTGCCAGCGAGGCTTTGGGGAAGGCGCGGCGGCGTCTGTGTTCTTTCTGATGTGTAAACTTAATTAAACACAAGTAAAAACAGGGCATTAAATATGTATTATAAATACTAAACTCTTCCTTATCTTGACAGCACAAATGAAATCTTACAAGTTCCAACATGTAACTAAGCGCTCCCGAAACACGAGTCAACCTTTTACTTCTGCTTGGAGGATATCCTCGCAAGTAAAAGGTAACCATTATGAATATGGAAAGAAAGATTTGCTTATACTTCTACCTTTTGCTTCAGAGAATTACCTTGTGCTTCTACCTTATGCTTACAAGGATATCCTCCATTTTTATGAATACCTCCCATTGTTTGAACGTCATCGGAACATTACTTTCATAGGCAATTCTTCAAAATAAAAGGTATTCAGATATATTTTTTTTCCTTTTTTATCTGAAGTGATAATGAACGTTGTGGATGGCAGCAAGCCAGCATCAAGTACTTCATTTACTCGGACTTCATTTCGTCGAAATATTGCAGCCCTTCAATGAAGGCCGAATACATTTAAGTGAAAAATGCAAGCCTGTGCGTAAAATCGATGGATATCTATTCATGAAAGCCAAACAAGTTAATAACAAGATATATTGGAAGCAGAATAACTTTGCATCGTATTGCAAAAGCCGTGTAATTACTGATGGTGGTGAAGTGATCAAAGTTCCTCGTGAACATAATCATTCTGACGATGCCGTAAACGCAGATGTGTGTGTGTGTGTGTGTGTGTGTGTGTGTATATATATATATATATATATATATATATATATATATATATATATATATATATTATTTATTTATACATAAATATATATATTTATATACAGATATGTATATATATATATATTATATATAATATATAATATATAATATATATATATATATATATATATATATATATATATATATATATATATATATATATATATATATATATATATAAGCGGCGTGTGTGCTGTGATTAAATAAGAGTATATGTTTAACTTTCACATACTTGTATATTCAAGTAACCTCATGTATATACCTGAAGTATTATCTTGGTATTTCAGAAGAGATAAGAAACCACAATTCTTTTTAAAGTTAAAACTCCGTGTTGTATTTCCAAAGTGTTTACTGGCCATCTAATGGAACAGCAGCTCGAAATGAGAAAGGAAAAATTAAAATGATGCCATAATTCCATATAAAAAGAAATGGAAATTCTTGTTCTCCTTTTAAAACTAGTATGATGATATTGTATGGAGAAGCAGGAGGCCTATCATCTTTGGAAGGGTAACAGCTCAGATTTGACCTGGAATAACTATACTCAGCATCGAGCTTTTGATCAGAAAGTTTATGCCTCGACTGAAAAGAAGTACAATTTAACCATAAAAGAAACCCTTTCTGGTACAACTCAGGAACATAAATGGGTCTACCCTTAAATCTGCACTCTTTGGTGTAGATGCAACAGTTCCTCCTTTACTCAAATCAGATGGCTCAGTCACTTACTGTCCAAAGGAAAAGGCAACCCTTTTGGCTGATGTTTTTGACAATAAAAAGAGTAATGAAAAACTTGAACTTCCTCATTCCTGTTCTCCTGAGGCTCAACTATCTAGTTTAGCTTTTCGATCTCGTGAAATTAAAGCTCTGTTGATGGACTTTGATGCTTATGGGGGTGTAGACCCAAATGGTATTTTTCCTTTGTTTTTTATAAAGACAGCAGATTTCTTAGCTCCAAAGTTATCTGTTACTTTGCGCAAGTTACCAAGAAGAGGAGCTGTTAGCACTTGGAGAATTAGTAATGTTACTCATCTATGTAAATGTGTTTGTGGTAGCTCAAGTCCCACTGATTACCGCCCAATTTCCCTAACTCCCATATTATCTGAAGTTTTTTAACGTCTTATGGCAAAATGTCTGAAGAGGTTTGCTGAAGGTAATCATCTACTCCCTAGTTTGCAATTTGGTTTTCGTAAAGGCCTTGGAGCATGTGATGCCCTTCTTACAATCTCCATTGCTGTACAGAAATCCCTTGATTGTGGTCAGGAAGTTCGTATGATTGGCCTTGATTTTACTGCTGCCTTTGACCGTGTTAATCATGAGGCCCTTGTTTTCAAACTCAAACAGTTAGGAGTGGGTGGGTCGTTTCTCAGTATTATTTTTTATTTTTTAAGTAATAGATCTCAAAGAGTTGTTGTTGATGAGCACCATAGTGAGTATAGGAATGTGATACCTGGTGTTCCACAGGATAGTGTTCTTGGCACATTACTTTTCATACTATATACACATGAGATGTGGTTTGGCCTAGAAAACAAGCTTGTTGCATATGCAGATGATGCTACTCTCTTTGCATCAATTCCATCCCCTGATTGTAGATCTGGGGTTGCTGAATCCCTTAATTAATAGAGATTTAGCTAAAATTAGTGCATGGTGCAAATTATGGGTTATAAAGTTGAATCCTAACAAAACTCAAAGTATGATTGTAAGTAGGTAAAGGACGGTGACTCCTCAACATCCGGATCTCAGTATTGATAATGTTTATTTAAATTTGTATGACTCTTTTAAAATTTTAAGAGTGATTCTCGACAGCAAATTCACTTTTGAGAAACACATTAGGTCTGTGTCTTCTTCAATTGCACAAAAAATGACTTATTGAGAAACTCATTTAAGATTTTCGGTGATCAATCTACTCTGAAGAAGTGTTTTAATTCTTTCATTCTACCTTGTTTCGAGTATTGTTCTTCTGTCTGGTGTTCAGCTGCTGATTCTCATCTTAATTTGTTGGACAGAAACTTACGGTCTATTAAATTTCTAATTTCTGATCTCGATATTAATCTTTGGCTCCGTCGTTCAATTAGTTCATTATGCATGTTGCATAAGATTTTTCATAACTCTGACCATCCTTTACATTCAGATCTCCCTGGACAATTCTATCCAGTTCGTAATACTAGACAGGCAGTTAATTTTAATAGCCAGGCCTTCATCATGAGGCTCAATACTACACAGTATTCTAGAAGATTTATTCCAGCTGTTACCAAGTTGTGGAATAATCTTCCTAATTGGGTAGTTGAATCAGTAGAACTTCAAAAGTTCAAAGTTGGAGCAAATGTTTTTACGTTGACCAGGTTGATATGAGTCTTTTTATAATTCATATATGACATATCTGTTTTTGACATTATTAATAGTTTATATATGACATATCTGTTTTGATGTTGTTACTGTTTTCAGAATGGTTTATTGTTTATTTGTTCTCATCATTTATTTATTTCCTTATTTCATTTCCTAACTGGGCTGGTAGAAAAAAAGCAGGATACTTTAAGCACAAGGGCTCCAACAGGGATAAATAGCTCAGGGAGGAAAGGAAATAAGGAAATAAATAAACTATAAGAGAAGTAATGAACTATAAACTATAGTTACCAACATGCAATCTACGTCATTTACGATTTCTTTCACGAATTATACATCTGTAACATTTATTATTTCATTCCATCAACAATAAACAAATTCCACACCGAAATTCTAAACATTTTTTTTCATGAGAAATATAGTGATTCTTTAAAACAAAAATTCCTTAATTTTTGAAAAGTTTCACCAACAAGCACTTTCATAGACAAACGCCAAAATGATCTCATCATTATTATGAAATTATAAATTTAAAATACCCAGTTTTCTAACATAAAAAATTAGTGGCTAAAAAACAAAAGGAAACAAAGAAACAAAACGAATAATAAAATAAGCGGCTACAACAGACGGGATCAAAAACAATTGCAAATAATACATTTTGTACAGCAAATCATCCAACTCAATTTAGAAATGGCAAAATCAAAGGTGTATTCCTTTAACCTTTCGCTTCATAAGCGTTAGTTCTTTACTTAACTATTTTACCGAAGTGACAGAAATTATTTGATTCCCAAAATGAAAAGATTCCTTCAAAACTTTCGTCCTTGGGGAAATCTTCGCCAAACACTACAAGTGTGATGGTAACTCTTGAATTCAATCATTTCAAAGCGCAATTGCGGAGAGTCGTGCGCATGCGCAGGTACGCTGTGACATTCTCGGAGTCGTGGGTGAAAATGAGCGTAGGTGTATATGAGGCTTTTCTTCTTTTTTGGCTTTTATTTGTTTATGTAATTTTGTTTTTACCTTTTTGGTGACTTATTTTAATCGGTATGGTTTTAAATCCTTTGTATTTTGACATTTTATTCTTTGCTTAGTTTTTCTTGTAATTTAATGGTATTTTGGAATGATTTGCACATTCTAAATCATACTACTCGTAATTATACTGATGCTGCTAAAAATAGTAGTAACATCAATAATAATAATAATAATCATAATAAACATAATATCAATAATCATAAAAAACATTTATCGATTCTATTCTGCAATTAAAAAAAAAAACGAAATAAACATAATGATTAACTCCTAAATATCACAGAGGCTTTTAACGCGTAAACCTATAGCCGGGAGATACAATATCGCATCTCGTCCAAATGTTATAAAATTTCATTCTTAATTGGGTAAATTTGAGCTTAGTTTTTTTTTTCTTTTTTTTTTTTTTGTAAAAAAATAACGAATGAAACATTCATGATGTTTCTAAGTGATTATTTTTTATGAATTTCAGTACATGTTACCAAATATGAATAGTAAATAAGTTTTCTTCCCTTATTTCCTAGTGTATTTAGGGAAATTATGCGAGAGCTAAGATGAATCACGAGTACTTGGATATAAAATAAAAATATATAAATAAATAAATAAATAATAATAATAATGATAATAATAATATTTATATTAATAATAATAATGATAATAATAATAATAATAATAAACAAATGATGGACTTAATATTACCGGACTGATCATTGCACCAGTAAATAAAAGCAGACATTTCTACTTTACGATAAAGATCAAAGCATTTATTAAGAAAACAAATAAGAAGACAAATAAATAGAATAAAAGGTGTGACCTTTGACCTCCAAGTATGACATTGACCTCGCTCGACACACTGGCTTCATTCATTCTAAAGTTTTAATATTTTGAGCAAAAAGGTCAATATTAACCATGTCCTCCTTCGCAAATTCTCAAATGTTGAAACCCATAGGTTAGGGAAAACGGAAGTAGGTAGAGAGTTTCAAAGTATGTTGGAAAAATTATAAAATGGAAATATTTCTAATGATTTAAGGAAGAGGTGGCTTGACGGGTTGTTAAAAGGCTGCCTCGGAAGAGTAAATGGGAGGTGTCTCCTAACAAGTAAGACTAGAAAATAAATATAATGTGATTGGGCATGAATAACTCACAAATAAAAGCGAGAGAGAGAGAGAGAGAGAGAGAGAGAGAGAGAGAGAGAGAGAGAGAGAGAGAGAGAGAGAGAGAGAGAGAGAGAGAACCAATCAAATGCGGCTATTTTAGTACCCTTCCATAAAGCCTCAGTTGTTTCAAAATCATTACTATACATACAGTACCAAGTCAAATAGGTTACGAACCAATCTCTAGCTACTCAGGTGTACTGTGTGCAAAGGATGAGGGGGGGGGGGGGGAGGGTAGAATAGATGATAAACTAATGAGAGGATGAATAAAATCAGTCTCTGTCCATTCCGTATAAGGCTCTTACATTAATTTAATCTTTTAAAACTGATCACCTGCGTACCTGAGAGGAAGTCCTTCCAACATATCACATTTTCCAGTTTCAACAAAAGGGTTGAGGAAACCCAATCTTGGACGTCTACGTAATGGAGTCAATTTCGGATCAGTACGAAATCGAAGTGTATTTTTCAATCATTCTTATATCATTACATAACTGACTGACTGGTCGGCTGGAAAAGGGCTCATCTAAACTATCGCCTGTTGGCGTGGAATCTGAACCACTTGTTTATAGAGGAAAGTTGACGGAAGACGCAAAGGAAGTATAATAATAATAATAAAAAAAAAATAGTCTCTTAGCAAGAAGAGACTTCAAAATAAAAATGGTCAATCTGTTCATAGAACTTCCACAACATTAACCGCCCTATGCAACTACAGGTGGCTCACACGCAACGCTATTCTCCTCTATCTTTTAAGCAATAGACCTTCCTAGTCATTAAGCCTCTTCCATTTCAACAACCTTCAAATAATATCAGTCCTGTATTTTTCAGATTATCAACTCCACCTTCCTTCTACCATTTCCATCATCTTCATTCTTTACACAAGACCAAACCATCTGAAAAATTGTAATCTTTCCTTTCACCCAAAATAACATTATTCCCCATTCTTTGTATCTCTACATTTACCGCTATTTTAATTATAATTGCAACGTACTATCAGTAATGGTATCAACCTTTAAATTATCATTTGAACTCAGTGTGCAACCTTTACTTCCATAAAGGAGAGTTAGTTTAACAGTCCCTCTATAAATAGTCCCCCAACCACTCACT
>NC_090755.1:72707805-72710305 GCF_036898095.1 Palaemon carinicauda
AGATACTGCCTATTTGCAAAAAAAAAAGAAAAAAAGTTATTCTTATCATATTTGATATTTGTGTGTGTGTCTGAGAGAGAGAGAGAGAGAGAGAGAGAGAGAGAGAGAGAGAGAGAGAGAGAGAGAGAGAGAGAGAGAGAGAGAGTTGAATTGTTAAAATTTACCATAATATACCAAAAAAAATTGGAATGGAATAATTATAACATGAACTTAAAATTTAAAAAAAAACATCAATTACAAAAGAAACAACACCTATAAACTTATAAGTAACACATGTCAACCTACAAGTAACAGCTATCAATTTACGAGCATTAACTGTCAACCTACAAATAACAATTAACACCTGCCGGCCTACAAGCATTACCTGTCAACCAACAAGTAATACCTGTCGGCCTGAATGCATTACCTGTCAACAAACAAGTAACACTTGTCGGCCTACAAGCATCACATGTCAAGGACAAATACCATATGTCAACATCTACAAGCACCACCTGTCAAGCAACAAGTAATACCTGTCTGTCTGCACCCCTCATCTGTCAACCTACAAATACAACCTGTCAATCTACAACCACCACCTGCCAACCAACAAGAAACACCTGCCGGCCTACAAGCATCACCTGTCAACCAACAAGTAACACTTGTCGGCCTACAAGCATCACATGTCAACCACAAATACCACATGTCAACATCTATAAGCACCACCAGTCAAGCAACAAGCAATATCTGTCTGCTTGCAACCCTTATTTGTCAACCGACAAATACAACCTATCAGTCTACAACCACCACCTTGCCAACCAACAAGAAACACCTGTCAGCCTACAAGCATCACATGTCAACCAACAAGTTACACCTGTAGGCCTACAAGCATCACTTATAACCCAACGAGTAACACCTGTCAGCCTACAAGCATCACCTGACAACCAACAAGTAACACCTGTGAGCATACAAGTATCACCTGTCTACCAACACATAACACCTGTCGGCATACAAACATCACATGTCAACCTACAAGTAACACTTGTCGGCCTACAAGTAACACAATAACACAACATTTCAGCTTTTCTAATTAGGTAGTTAACCAGGTCTTCCACCTATGTAATTCTACTCCTTGCCCTAATTTCCGATAGTTCCATTGACTATCCTTTTATCCTCAAAGATGCTGACCTAAGGATTCAATTGGTCAACCACTCACTAGCGACTATATTTCACCTTCAAACATCGCATTCGAGTCTGACAGTGTCATGACAGAAGTCAAGAAAAACAAATGGAATCTTGTGATCAACTTCCTCTCCAAAAACAACGCAATACAAAGCCTCCTTTATTGAATTTCATATCCGTTCTATGTGAACTCTTCTTTCCACCCGAGCGACACCATCTCATCCCTCCAAATTTGACGCTTATAAGTTTTCTTCAGGAGTTCTATCATCATTTTCTTTCGACATCATATCAGACTGGATACGAGTTCGACGCACAGATGATTGCTAGCTTTGTTTACTCCCTCTCTCTCTCTCTCTCTCTCTCTCTCTCTCTCTCTCTCTCTCTCTCTCTCTCTCTCTCTCTCTCTCTCTCTCGGAGAAGATTTCGAAAACAAATTCATGTTCTTTATGTTGAATTACAGAGGTGTAAAGCAAAATGTTTCTGCATCTTGCTTGCTTATTCCTAATACAGTAACAATAAGAGTCCAACATCGTAGAGCCATATGTAAAATGTGCATACACACACACACACACACACACATATATATATACATATATATATATATATATATATATATATATATATATATATATATATATATATATATATATATGTGTGTGTATATATATATATATATATATATATATATATATATATATATATATATGTATATATACATACAGTATATAAATATATATATACATACAGTATATATATATATATATATATATATATATATATATATATATATATATATATATATATATATATATATATATTGTACAGTTTCCCAAAATAATGTCCAAACTCTTTAACTTTGAATAGCTAATAAGCTTTTTTTCTATTTCAGATTTGATTTTGGAGTAAGAATGGCGGATACTGGGCTTACGTCCAAGCAAAAAAAAAAAAATGTTCTGAAAACATTCAGGAAATGTGAAAATAAAGCTGAAGTGCAAAGACGACTTACGAGTGAGTTCCACAGAGATGCCCCAACATTTCACGAATCGTAGATAACTTTGAGAATCACGGGACCATCCAGTGCATGAGAAAACCTAAAACAATTGACGAACTTAGAGAGGCAATTGAAGAAGAATGTGCTCAGATACCGAAAAAAATACTACTAACAGTTTGTAGTTCCATATTTTCACGATGCAAAAAGTGGATTGAGCAGAATGGCAACCAGTTTGAACACTATATGTGAGCTGATTTTTTTTTTTTTTTTTTTTTTTTTTTGAAAATTTTCAAATTGCCCCATGTATCCTTACTTTTTCACTGTGAACTCTCAGAATCTTTAAATGTGCAT
>NC_090755.1:72715305-72732805 GCF_036898095.1 Palaemon carinicauda
TTGGCTGATCAAGAAACAAGAGCAAGATTACCATATTTATATAAATACATACGATGCTAAATGCATGCGCCTTCTTCATGCTTGACTGCACGCAAGCAACCATTCCGAATTACAGACGGGTTAAGAGCGATCGACCCATTTCCCCTAATTGAAGAGTAAGTGATTCATCCGGCCATTTCATGTCGAATGTTGGGCTCGCATTTCACACAGATAATTGGCCGGCATTGTTCATTGCAGGGACTGAATACGGAGGGACGTGTTAGGTTCATCAACAGAGCATCAAAGTTCCCCTTAGTGGGCATACTTTAACGAGGTGAAAAGGTTTGTGTATCACCATGATCAGCGAAGCTCTAATAATCAGGGCCACTCATACTAGGTTGGTTTGCTATGAGCGATCCGACTACTAAAGTTTCTCACCATCACCAAGCCGCACTGGCCAGCGTGGTGATGAAAATGTCCAAACCCCAGACAGTAATATGGACATATTTAAAGGCTTACAGGCTGCTCATGAATGGCAGAGGCATGAGACAGTGACATTGCCCTATCAAGCAGGACAGTGCCCTAAAGACTGACCATATATACATCTCCACCCAAGCTAAGACCAAGGAGGGGCAGGGATTGGCTCCTGATGACTCAGCAGATAGATCTATAGGCTCCCCTAAACCCCCCATCCTTAGCTCACAAGGATGGTGAGGTTGCAGCCACCAAAGAAACTAACGAGTTTCAGCGGGACTCGATCACAATTCTGGCGTTCACCAGTAAGGGACGTTACCACATCGGCCACCAAAACCCTGCGGCCTTTGTCCTGCAAAGGACTAAAACCGACTGTATTTCTTATATATATATATATATATATATATATATATATATATATATATATATATATATATATATATATATATATATATATATATATATATATATATATATATATATATATATATATATATATCCTAATTCATGTATGTAGATGTCTTATAAAACAAGGTAAATGAACTCAATATTCATGAGTATTCCACAAAAATCGATGTCTTGGCATATTATTGCAAAGCTTGCATTTAGATAGTGAAGGGAATTTAGTTGCAGGTGAGCACTCGAGTTGACAAGTCCACCACCTGAGTGGGTAGTTGTGTATAAAGTACTTACGAACGAACCTTTTGTAATAAATGAAGAAAACCCATATTCCGACATCTCATTATCCGTTTACATGGGTCATATTGGTGTCAGGTGTAAAAAATAAGTCTTTTGTGTATGCCGAGAGTGAAGTTGTTCTTTGAGCCGGTGAAATAAAAGTTCAAGATGCCGAGATACACAAGGACTAACATAACAGACGCTGCTGGTGCAGGAGATGAGAACGAAGGAGCAGTCAAATATAGCGTTGCCGATGAAGAATATAGATAGGAAATTAGAGCGCAAGAATTGGAAAATGAGTTAGATAACTTGCAATTGTTAATAAACAGACTGTTGGTGGAACGAGAACAGGAGCGGCGCCCAACCACAGCATATCCGATGTACATGGACGAAGTTCAAACGCACACAAGTGAAAGTATACATGCACAGCTGAGTGAAAATACGCAAATCATAGTTCGAAAGTTGCCAGAACTCCACAAAAGTGTTAGGCCTTTTGATGATCAATAGCCTAACGAAGGGTTTCAATCGATTGAAGTGTTTTTGAGAGACTTTGAAGTAGCCACATATGGGTCGTCGGAAAGAGAAAAAGTGATTCAAGTAGTTAGATTGCTGAAAGATGCTCCTGCAATGGAGGTAATGTGTTGGCCACAAGAAAGTTTAAGAAGTTATACTGAAATACAATGACGTTTAATTGAGAAGTATGCCTTGCCTGATGCGAGAAAGGAAATCTAAAAAAAAATTACAGGCCCAAAATACGGGAAGGTGAATCCGTTCTTAATTTTGCAACTAGCATTTTTCGGGATTTCCATTCGTTTGCTACCCGGAGTGCCAATCTCTCAAAAGGTGATAAAAAACAATTGCCCGTAAACATATTCGCAGATTGGTAAACCCGTATTTATGTGGTTATTTGTTCGATGACAATATCTCATTAGCAGACGTAGTGAGTGCGATACAAAACATTTTAGACAGTTTGCCAGAAGAAAAAAGGACTGGGAATAACGGGACCTATTCCGAGAAGTTGGCAGCCATGAGAGGCAGTCGACCCCCGAAGAGAGGTAAGGGGGAATGCAGTCACCAGATATGCAGAGTCTTCAGATGTTGGCACTGTGGGGGAGAGGGGCACCGATGAGTGGAGTGCCCCACCCAAAGATCCCCCCACTGTTACACTTGTCAGACCTACGGTCGTCTATCTCGAGAGTGCTCAGCAAAAAACGCCCAGGACGGGCGGGCTGTGGCACATGCACACCTCTCTCCGCCCAACGTCCCAGGAAAATTAAACAGAGGAAGGGAGAGATGAGGGAGTTCTATGACATCACAAGCAGTAACCGAGGAAGCAGCGATGAGAGACGTGACAGAGCAGGCACTGGGACCTCCATCGGTACCCCCAACCTCATCCCGGCAGCGCTAGGGAGAGGACCAGGGGGCAGTGGCATTGCAGCTGAGGTCATTGGCCCGTGCCCCATATCTCGTAATGAGCGGCTGGGAATGTTAGCAGTTGGGATCGACCAGCAAGATAAATCCATCCGAGCGCTGATTGACACGGGAGCCAATGTTTCATTGATTGAAAAAAAAATTCTCCTCAAATCCACTACAGCCAGCGGCATCCATTGTTCTTGACACGCCAGGAGGAAATAAACTACATAACACATAAACCATACATCAATCGTCAAATTCAAGGTGGGGTCTGTGAAGTTTACACATGATTTTTTTGTCTTGCCCACCTTGGGAATTCCAGGAATTGAATCTATCTTAGGAATAAATTTTATCTCTAATAATCAAATTTGCATTTTTGGGGGAAAAGATACAATAACAGTAAAAGTAGGAGGGTACATTTTGCCGATAGAAAATCATGAGACAGTAAGTGCATGTGTTAGCTCAGAGAGACATTTAAGTAGGGTAACAGCTGTACCTGAGAGAGAAGTGTTGTCCCCTCAGACTCTTACGAGCATATCTGTGACCCCGTGTCGCCCTCTTGCGGAAGGAACCAAGGTAGTTGTTACACCCCATGACAATTAGGCCCAAGTGATATTAGAGTGCTTGACAGAAATTAAAGAGAACAGAGCTGATATAACGATAGTTAATTTGTCAAATAAAAGAGTAGTTTTAGGAAAAGATTCTGTGTGTAAATTAGAGTTATGTGAAATTGCTTATAATGGGATGTTAGGAGCCACGACTCCAGCCTATACAGATGAATGCACTCAGAATTGGATTATGCAAGCACGAAAATTATGTCCGTCAGAATATCAGCTTGTAGTTAGTAACATTGTCAATAATTATTTCGATGTAATTGCAATTGGAGATGAGCCACCCGGAAGGATTGATTGATTTCCCTTTAGCATTGAAACTGGGCAGGCGGAGCCGATCAGGTCAAGGCCTTATAAGGTACCCATTAATTTCCAGGGAGACATAGAAAGGGAAATTAATAAATTAAGGGAACAAGGGATAATCGAGGAGAGCGAATTCCCCTGGTCTTCTTCAATTGTAGCTGTTAGGAAAAAGGATGGCTTGGTAAGATTGTCGGTTGATTATAGGAAATTGAATGCAGTCACTAAGGATAATGCATTTCCATTGCCCTCGATCGAAGAATTACTTGTGAAGGTACGGGATAGCAAATATTTTACAACTGTTGATTTAAAATCTGGATGCTAACAAATACCCATTCAGGAAGACAGTAAATGTAAAACGCCATTTATAGCTAACGATCAATTATTTCAGTTTAATTTTCTTCCTTTCGGTGTTAAAATGCTCCAAGTAATTCTTCTAGAGTAATGATGGCAGTTTTGTCTCCCTTAATTGGCCATAATATTCTTGTTTATTTAGATGATATCATAATTAAAGGGAAAATGGCCGAAGAACATAATAATAATAATATTCGTAAAGTTCTAGAAGCACTGCGGCGTAATGGTATGAAAATAAATTTGTCAAAGTGCAAATTTTTCTGTAAACAGGTCGAATTTTTCGGTCATATAATAACCCCAGAAGGTATCCAACCCTGCCCCAGTAAAGTAGCGGCTATTAGAGATTTCCCCAGGCCACGTAACTCCAAGGAAGTAGCTTGGTTCCTTGGGCTTGCTGGTTATTACTGTAAATTCATATGAGGTTTTGGAGAGATAGCGAAACCCTTAGATGCTTTAAAGAAACAAAAAGTTATAAATTGGCGAGGGGAAGATGAAAGGGCCTTCAACCATTTGAAAGCTGCCTTAACTAGCAATGAATTACTCGCATATCCTAGATTTGATCGCCCGTTTTTAGTGACAAAAGATGCGAGTAGCGTAGCTATTGGTGGCGTAGTTTCTCAACGAGATGATAAAGACAGAGAGTGCCCCATTTGTTTTGCTTCCCAGGCGTTAAAAGGGGCAGAAAATAATTTTAGTACATTTGATCGAGAGGCTTTGGCTATTCTTTGGGTTCTAGAGAGGCATCGATTCTTTTTATTAGGTCAGATGATTGAGCTGCAAAGTGATCATCGCCCCTTACGTGATTTGTATTATAAAAATGATCTGACCTCTCGTCAAGAGAGATGGATTGACAGATTGTTAGAGTTCAATATAAAGGGTTTTCGCCACATAGAAAGTAAAGCTAACAAGGTAGCTCATGCTCTCTCTAGAGGTGCAGTAATAGGAGTAACAACTAGGGCACAAAAGAGGAACGAAGAATGTAACCAAAATATTGAAGACCCCCACCATAATAGAGAAAATAGAGAACGGGATGAGTTTTCGCGATGCGCATGCAGAAGACGGAGAGAGAGAGAGAAAGAGATGAGTGATGAAGATGAATATATGTGGGTGACCGAGGACATGACCAGGGGTGTCCAGAATGAATGCCATGATGATGCAGGTTTGATTGATTTGAGAGGTTGGGACATAAAAGAAGTCCGAGAGGGACAGAAAAAAGAGGAATGGATGGAAAGGGGGCAAGCAGTCATTAAAGGGGAATCGGAGAGTTATCCGTCATTTCTGAATGTGCCTCGTGAAAATTTCTTGGTTGAAAATGATGTCTTATATTGTGCTTACGAAAAGAGGGGAGGGGAATTTTGTGTATGGGTAGTTCTTCCTCCCTCTTTAATTAAACGAGCCATCCACATTGTACATGCAAGTCCATATGCAGGGCATTTAGGGATTAATAGAACATTAAGGAGAGCACGTGAATCCTTCTTTTGGTTAGGTATGAAAAAATCTATAGAGAATTACATAAAAGGTTGTCATGCTTGTAACTGTTTCAAAGAAGATAAAAACACTGTACTGGTAGCCAGAAAGAGGCCTGTGGTTCCTATTAAATTTTATAGAGTGCATATGGATGCAGTAGGACCATTTTCTACTAGGTTAACATAACATAAGTATATATGTGTATTTGTGGATGCATTTACTCGGTACACTCATACTTACGCAATGTTGGATAAATCTGCAAATTTATTAGCCCAGGCCCTGTCCTCTTTCATTACTAGGTTTGGTTGCCCGAAAATTTTGATGAGTGATAATGGTCTTCAGTTTATAAATAAGGTGGTGAAATCGGTCATGGACTTGATGAAAATTGAACACTTTTCAGTGACCGCATATAGGCCTTCAGCTAATGGCTTAGTAGAATTACATAATAGGGAAGTAGTGCGAATTTTGCATTACTTAGTGGCTGATGACCCCCTTCATTAGCACGCCATGCTTCCTACAGCTGAGCTAGCTTTGAACATTGCATATAATGCTTCGCTCAGGGACACATCTTTCTTTTTAGTGTATGGACAGGATCCTGTGTTACCATGTATGGTACTCATTAATTCGCAACAATTGCCAAATTATTCAACTGAGCAATACAGTGTATATTTATTAAATCTGTTGAGGAGAGTAATGAACACCACTGAAAGGTTTTTGAAAAGAGCTAATGAAAATCACAGCTCAAAGTATGATGGTTGGTTCAAAACCGCACCGATAAAAGTATTTGTGAGCGATCGTGTTTATTTGGAACGATTACAACCTAGGAAACACAAACTAGACCTAGCGTATTTGGGTCCATACCGAGTAAAAATGGTCAAGTTGCGATACAAAGCATTGTTAATGGCGCAGTGTCTGAACATCATCAGGTACACATACATTTACTACCTGAAGAGGTAGTTTTCAAAAGTGTTCCTCCTTACCCCTGCATACGTGACATCCCTCGAGTTGATGAGTAGAATTTTTTTTTCCTTTGCTGTTGTTGTTATTTGAACAGACCTCATTTCTTCTTTTGATGTGTATTAAATAAACTTGATGATAACAATGTGTTCTTTTATGTTGATGCTAAATGTATAGATAAAATATTGTGGTAATTTTGCTGAGTGTGGAAATACGTATAACATTGCTGAGTGAACCTAAAAACAATCACAGGTTAAACAGGTCAAGTGAGATCCGTCAGGCGGATGCTGAATTTTTCAAGTATTTATATGATTCCTGGTTGCTGGGGCCGGGGCAGTTCCTGAATGGCAAATGGCTGCGGGATTAAAGTTCAGCCTTGAGGACAGGCAGTGCTAGAGAATGTGTAGATATGACTACCTTATACTTAATGTTATAAGAGAAGGGTGAGAAAATGAATGATTTTCTCGGGAAAACGGCTAGTGGCCACCAGTTAAAAGTTGCAAGTGCAAGAGTTGTAGTGATTTAAATAAATGGTGAAACGGTGGTGGTGAGTTGTGTTGCAAAATTGTGCCATAAACCCGGACAAGTGAAATCGAGGGATGAAGGAATATCTATTCCTAACCCTGTCCCGCCCAAGAAGCCCTTATTGCCCGCAACCAGAGGGAGGTTATTGTTGAGGTTATGTATAACTGATGTTATGATTCTTTTTCACTTTGGGTATTCTGAGTTTTCGTTGCAGAGGTCTTAAGAAGAAATGAGTGGAATTATTTATATTGTGTTGTGTACATTTTCACATGCAATATTTAATTTTTTTTTTGTGGAAGATGTGTGTTTTTTTTTGGGTGATTTCTATATATATATTTTATGTTGCATTTCTGTTTAGTACATGCCATGCCTATTCCGGGTTGGAATGTCCTCCATATATCATAAACTAGTGAGGGCGAGTGCGCACCTCTTCCCGGAGTGAGGAGCTGGAGGGGGGGAGTAATGTCCTAAATCATGCATGTAGATGTCCTATACGACAAGGTAAATGAACTCAATATTCATGAGTATTCCACAAAAACTGATGTCTTGGCATATTATTGCAAAGCTTGCATTTTGATAGTGAAGGAAGTTTAGTTACCGGTGAGCGCTCGGGTTGACAAGTCCCTCACCTGAGAGGGTAGTTGTATATAGTGTACTAACAGACGAACCTTTTGTAATAAATGAAGAAAACCCATATTCCAACGTCTCATCCGTTTACATGGGTCATATATATATATATATATATATATATATATATATATATATATATATATATATATATATATATATATATATATATATATATATTATATGTATGTATATGTATATATATATATATATATATATATATATATATATATATATATATATATATATATATATATATATATATATATATATGTGTGTGTGTGTGTGTGTCCCTTGTCAACGAATAATGAGACATCGGAACGTGGGTTATTTTCACTTTATTACAAAAAGGTTCGTGAATACGTGTACAGCCGATATTCTCAGGTGAGTACCTCGTCTAATGATCGCTCGAAGGGTACTGACTAAACCTTGACAAGTAAGATGCATTGTTGCTCAATCAATATGCTGAATTCTAAGGTTTTGTAGAATTCTCCACTGTGATGGAAATTTACTGACACCAATAGGTTATTAACACATTACCTTAGGAAACTGGTTTAAGTCAGCTATAACAGAGTTCAGTGATTGCGGACAATAATTTGTAACACTCATAATACTCTTAAAAGGGTCATCAATTTCACTGTATAAAACACATATTTTGCATACAAGGATTAGGACATTATTCTCTCCCACCCCCCATCCAACCTCCTCACTCTGGGGGGAAGTGCGCACTTGCCCTCTCTAGTCTATGATATATGGAGGACACTCCGACCCGGAATAGGGCATGGCATGTACTATACAGAAATGCAACATAAAATACACGATGGGGCAGAACTGATTGAGCAGTTTTGAGGAGATATAAAAATGTAATGGAGGTACATAGAGAATGGAGTTTATTATTCTTGAGGTTAGCATAATATAAAATTTAGAATACTTATGTTCTGAAAATAATTTCAGCAAGATGGCGGCTGTTATCTGCAACAGACTGTTGGAGTCGTTCTCTGAAGTTTCCTACACCACATTCACACTAAGTGCGGTATGGCATTAACCTCTTCACTAATCCGTTCCCATGGCTATGGTAGGGTGTGAGGGCGACTTTTGCACACCCTTTCTTTCGGGTGTCCCCAAAGAAAGAAGTCACAAATGCTCAAATCAGGTGACCGAGAAGGCCACCCTAAATCTCCCCTCAGAGACACCAGAAGTCCGGGAAACATGTGTCTCAAAACATTGAGTGAAATTCGGGTTGTGTGAAGTGTAGCCCCATCCTGCTGGAACCACACGCCCCCCAATCCTTCATTTTCAACAATCTCTTCCATTCTGGGCTGCATGAAATTTTGCAACATGGCAACATAGTGTTCGGAATTCACGGTCACGGTTACTCCATCCTCCTCAAAGAAGTATGGGCCTATCACGCTAAATTGTGAAATGGAACACCACACCGTCTTTCCTGGATAACTTGGGGGTTATTTTCAGTCCAGTAAAGGAAATTTTGCTTATTTACAGCCCCACAGAGGTGAAAATGTGTCTCATTACTACTGAAGAACACTGCCTCGGGAGCAATCTTTTCAAGCATGCTCTCACACAGATTTTGGCGGTTGGCAAAGTCTGCTTCGTTCAATTCTTGAGCCATCATCCTTTTGTAGGAATGGAAATGCGAATCCATATGCAGAAACCTCCTCAAACTGCGTGAGGAGATTCCCAAAGCAACTGCGTGCCTTTGTGCAGAACGTCTTGGCAACTGGATGATTTGTGCTCTCAACCTCTCGACGTTTTCTGGTGTTCTGATGGACCTGCGTCTGTCAATTGTTCTTCTTAGTGCTAACAGTTGCCTCCCACTGCCTAACCCAGGAACTAATTGTGTTCGCCTGAGAAACAGCATTGTTGCGTGGAATATTGAACCATCGCCGAAAAACTCTTTGCGGTACAATCACAGATTGATTGTTCTCAAAATATGCGCGCTCAGCAAAGACACGATGGGCTCCCGTCCACACCATGTCGCCTAATGAAATGGGGATGTTTGAGGAGCAGAACAAAACCACCCGCACCCCCCTCCCCTCCCCTCCCCACGAGCATTGACACTTCGAAACTGCTTAATCAGTTCTGCCCCATCCTGCATATACATGGAAATCACCCAAAAAACAGACATCTTAAACAATAAAGAAAAAAAATGAAATATTTTATGTAAAAATGTACACAATATAAAATAATTTCATTCATTTCTTCTTATGACCTCTGAAACTAAAATACAGAATACACAAATGAAAAAAAAAATCATATTACTATCAGTATTACCCAACCTCATCAATAAACTCCCTCTGGTTGCGGGCAATACAGGCCTTTTGGGTTGGACAGGGGTAGGAAAAGATATTCCTTCATCCCTCGATTTTACTTGTCGGTTTAATGCACAATTTTGCAACACAACACACCACCGCCGTTTCGCCATTTTTAAAATCACTACTACACTTACACTTGTAACTATCAATCGGTGGCCGCTTTCTGTTTTCCAGAGAAAATCATTCTCCTTCCCGCCCTTCTGTTATAACTTTAATTATAAGGTATTCACACCTACACATTCTCTAACACTGCCTTTCCTCGAGGCTGAACTTTACTCCCGTAGAAACTTGCCCTTCGGGAACTGCCCCGACCCCAGCAACCAGGAATCATATAAATACATAAATAATACAGCATCCGCCTGACGGATCTCACCTGACCTATTTAACCTCTCTGTTTGTTTTTAGGTTCACTCAGCAGTATGTCATACGTATTACTACACTTAGCAAAATTATCACAACACTTTACTTATACATTAAGCACCAACATAAGAACACATTGTTATCATCAATTTATTTAAAACACGTCAAAAGAAGAAATGAGGTCTGCTCAAACAATAACAGCAGCAAAGAAAAAAAAATCTACTCATCACCTCGAGGAACGTCACGTATGCAGGGGTAAGGAGGTACACTCTGATTGACACTTTTGAAAACTACCTCTTCCGGCATCACATGTGTGCCTGATGATGTTCGGACACTGCCATTAATAATGCTTTGTATCACTACTGTGTTAGATTTAACCATCTTTACTTGCTAGGGACCCAAATACGCTGGCTCTAGTTTGTGTTCCCTAGGTTGTAATCGTTTCAAATACACACGATCGCCCACAAATACTTTTAACGGTGCGGTTTTGAACCGACTATCATACTTTAAGCTGTGTTTTTCATTAGCTCTTTTCAAAAACCTTTCAGTGGTGTTCATTATTCTCCTTAAGATTTAGTAAATAGACATAATATTGCTCAGTTGAATAATTTAGCAACTGTTGCGAATTAATCAGGACCGTATAATACAAGATCCTGTCCATACACTAAAAGGAAAGGCGTGTCCCTGAGCGAAGCATTATATACAATGCTCAAAGCTAGCTCAGCTGTAGAAAGCATGGTGTGCCAATGAAGGGGGTCATCAGCCACTAAGTAACATAAAATTCGCACCACTTCCCTATTATGCGATTCCACTAAGCCATTAGCTGAAGGCCTATATGCGATCACTGAGAAGTGTTTAATCTATCATAAAGTCCGCGACCGATTTCACCACCTTATTTATAAACTCGAGACCATTATCACTTATCAAAATTTTTGGGCAACCAAACCTAGTAATGAAAGAGGACAGCGCCTGGGCTAATGAATTTGCTGAGTTCTCCAACATTGCGTAAGTATGAGTGTACCAAGTAAATGAATCCACAAATACACATATACAGTATACTTATGTTGTGTTAAACCAGGAGGAAATGGTCCTACCACATCCATATGTACCCTATAAACTTTAGTAGGAATCACAGGCCACTTTCCGGCTTCCGGTAAAGTGTTTTTATGTTCTTTGAAACAGTTACAAGCATGACAACATTTTATATAATTCTCTCGATTTTTTTTTCATTCCTAACCAAAAGAAGGATTCTCGTGCTCTCCCTAATGTTCTATCAATCCCTAAATGCCCAGCATACGGACTTGCATGTACAATGTGGGTGGCTCGATTAATTAAAGAGGGAGGAAGAACTACCCGTGCACAAAATTCCCCTCCCCTCTTCTCCTAAGCACATTATAAAATATCATTCTCTATAAAAAAATTCTCACGAGGCACATTCAAAAATGATGGATAACTCTCTGATTCCCCTTAAATCACTGTTCGAACTCTTTCCATCCATTCCTCTTTTTCCTGTCCCTCTCGGACTTCCTTTGTGTTTCAGCATCCTAAGTCAATCACACCTGCATCATCAGGGCACTCATTCTGGACACCCCTGGTCATGTTTCCAGCCACCCACATAGATTCACCTTCACCGTTCCCATCTCTCTCTCTCTCTCTCTCTCTCTCTCTCTCTCTCTCTCTCTCTCTCTCTCTCTCTCTCGCCGATCTCATTTTGTGGTTGCTCCTCATGTAAATTCCCATCCCATTCTCTATTTTGATGGGGGGTCTTCAATATTTTGATTTTGTTCTTCGTTCCTCTTTCGTGCCCGTTCTTCGTTCCCCTTTTGTGCCATAGTTGTTACTTATATTACTGCACCTCAAGAGATGGCATCAGCTACCTTGTTAGCTTTATCTTGTATGTGGTGGAACCCCTTTATATTAAACTCTAACAATCTTTCAATCCATCTCGCTTGTCTAGATGTCAAGTCACCTTTGTAAAATAAAACACGTAAGGGACGATGATCACTTTGTAATTCAATCGACTGACCTAATAAAAAGAACCGATGCCTCTCTAGAACCCAAAGAATAGCCAATGTCTCTCAATCGAATGTACTATAATTCTTTTGTGCCCCTTTTAATGCCCTGAAAACCATAACAAATGGCTCGCTCTCTACCACTATCACCTTGTTGAGAAATTACGGTACCAATAGCTACGCTACTCACATCTGTTGTCACTAAAAATGGGCGATCAAATCTAGGATATGCGAGGAAGTCATTGCTAGATAAGGCAGCTTTCAAATGGTTAAAGGCCCTTTCATCTTCCACTCCCCAATTTATTACTTTTTGTTTCTTTAACGCATCTAAGGGTCTTGCTATCTCTCCAAAACCTTTTATGAATTTACAGTAATACCCAGCGAGCCCAAGGAACCAAGCTAATTCCTTAGGGGTACGTGGCCTGGGGAAATCTATAATTGCCTCTAATTTAGTGGCGCAGAGTTGGATACATTCTGGGGTTATCATGTGGCCTAAAAATTAGACCTGTTTACAGAAAAATTTGCACTTTAATAAATTTATTTTCATACCATTACGTCGCAAGGCTTCTAAAACTTTACGAATATTATCATTATGTTTTTCGGCTGTTTTCCTTGTAACTATATTGTCTAAATAAACAAGAACATTATGGCCAATTAAGGGAGACAAAACGGCCATCATTACTCTAGAAAAATTACTTGGAGCATTTTTAACACCGAAAGTTACAAAATTAAACTGAAATAGTTGATCATTAGCTATAAAAGCTGTTTTACATTTACTGTCTTCCTGAATGGCTATTTGATAGTATCCAGATTTTAAATCAATAATTTTAAAATATTTGCTATCCCGTACCTTCACAAGTAATTCTTCGATCGAGGGCAATGGAAATGCATTATCCTTAGTGATTGCATTCAGCTTCCTATAATCAACACACAATCATACCGAGCCATTATTTTTCCTAACAGCTACAATTGGAGAAGCCCAGGAGGATTCACTCTCCTCGATTATCCCTTGTTCCCTTAATTTACTAATTTCCCTTTATATCTCTCCCTTATAAGGCCTTGACCTGATTGGCTCTTGCCTGCCCAGTTTCAACGTTAAAGGGAAATCGACCAATCCACCCGGGTGGTTCGTCTCCAATTGCAATTACATCGGAATGATTATCAACAATGTTACTAACAACATATTGATATGCTGGCAAACATAGTTTTCGTGCTTGCATAATCAAGTTCTGAATGAGTTTGTCTGTGCGGGCTGGAGTTGTGGCTCCCATGATCCCATTATTAGCAATTTCACATAACACTAATTCTCACACAGAATCATTTCCTAACACAACTCTTTTATTTGACAAATTAACTGTTGTTATATCAGTTCTGTTCTGTTTTATTTATGACAAGTCCTCTCAGACTACGTGTGCCCAATTGTCATGAGGTTTAACAACGACCTTGGTTCCTTCCGGGAGAGGTTGACACGGGGTCACTGATATGTTTGTAAGTGTCTGGGGGGCAATACTTCTCTTTCAAGTACAGCTGTTACCTTACTTAATTGTCCCACCTTTCCCGCACAAGCACTTGCTCTCTCATGACTTTCTATCGGCAAAATGGACGCTCCTGCACTTACTGTTATTCTATCTTTTTGCCTGCAAATGTATATTTGATTACCCATGACAAAATCCAACACTGGTAAAGCCTCGATTCCTGGAATTCCCAAGGTGGGCAAAACTAAAAAATCATGTGTAAACTTCACAGATCCCACCTAGAAGCTGATGATCTTTGTATGGCTTGCATTTAATTTATTCCCTCTGGGCGTATCAAGGCTGACTGTAGTGGGTTTGAGGAGAATCCTTTCTCAATCAGAGAAATGTTGGCTCCTGTGTCGATCATCGCTCGAATGGACTTATTTGGTAGGTCAATCCTGACTGCTAGCATTCCTAGCCGCCCATTAGGATATGTGGGGCACGTGACAACGACCTCGCTTACAATGCTGCTGGCCCCTGCTCCTGTCCCTAGTACTGCAGGGTTGAGGTTGGGGGTACCGATGAAGGTCCTAGTGACTGCTCTACCGAGTCCATCATAGTCACTCTCACCGCTGCCTCGGCTGCAGCTTTTGATGTCCTGCAAGGGGGCATCGATCTCCCTCGTCTCCTCCTTCTTCTGTTTCCTTTTCCTCAGATGTTGGGCGGGGGGTGATGTGCGTGTGCCACAGCCAGCACTCTCAAGATAGGTGACTGTAGGCCTGATAAGTGTAACAGCTGGTGGATCTTTGGGTGGGGCACTCAACTCGACGGTGCCCCTACCCCCACGCTGCCAACATCTGAAGACTCTTCTCACCTGCTGACAACATTCTCCCCTCTCCCGCTTTGTGGGTTGGTGAGTGCCTCTCATGGCTGCCACCTTCTCGGAATCAGGGCAGTTATTCTCAGTCACTTTTTCTTCTGGCAAACTGTCTAGAATGTTTTGTATCGCCATCACTACGTCTTCTAACGAGCGATTGTCATAAAACAAATAACCACATAAATACGGGTTTACTAATCTGCGAATATGTTTACGGGCAATCGCTTTTTTATCATCTTCTAGGAGATTGGCACCCCGTTTAGCAAACAAATCACAATCCCGAAAAATGTGAGTTGCAAAACTAGGAACAGATTCACCTTTCCAAATTTTGTGTTTGTAATTTTCTTTTATGTCCCGTTTTCTCGCATCAAGTAAGGCGTATTTCTCAATTAAATGTCGTTTTATATCAGTATAACTTCTTAAACTGTCTTGTGACTAACACATTACCTCCATTATCGGAGCATCTTTCAGCAACCTAATCACTTGAATTGCTTTTTCTCTTTCTGACCACCCATGTATGGCTACTTCAAAGTCTCTCAAAAACACTTCGATTGATTGAAACCCTTCAATTGGCCGCTGATCATCAAAAGGCGAACACTTGCCTGGAGTTCTGGCAGTTTAGGAACTACGACGTTTAGAATTTCTTCACTCCACTGTGCATGTGTACTTTCACTTGTTTGGGTTTGAAATTCGTTCATGTACGTCGGATATGCTGTGGTTGCATGCCGCTCCTCTTCTCGTTCAACTAAGAATCTGTTCATTAACTCGGCTAGGTTATTTAACTTATTTTCTAAGTCCTGCGTTCGTTTTTCTCTTCTATATTCTTCATCGACATCACTATAACCAATTGCTCCTTCCTTTTCATCTCCCGAAGTAGCAACGTCTGCTATGTTAGCTCTCATGTATCTAGGAATCTTGAACTTTTAACTACCGGCTTAAAGGAGAACTTCGCTCGCAGCTTACACAAACAGACATATTTGTACACCTGACACCAACTATGTCCCATGTCAACGGATAATGAGACATCGGAACATGGGTTTTGTTTTTCACTTTATTACAAAAAGGTTCGTGAATACACTGTGTACAGCCGATATTCTCAGTGAACCCTTTTGTCTAATGATAGCTCAAAGGGTACTGACTATACTTCGGCAAGTAAGATGGCAATGTTGCTCTATCAATATGCTGAATTCTTATGTTTTGTGGAATTCTCCACTGTGATGGAAATATACTGTCACAAATAGGGTCTTAACACATTACCTTATGAAACTGGTTTACGTCAGTTATAACAGAGTTCAGTGCTCGCGCACTATAGTTTGTAACACTCATAATGCTCTTAAAGGGTCATCAATTTTACTGTACAAAACACATATTTTTTGCATACAAGGATTAGGACATTTATACATATATATATAGATATATATATATATATATATATATATATATATATATATATATATATATATTTATATATATACACACACACACACATATATATATATATATATATATATATATATATATATATATAAATATATATATATATACACATACATATATATTGTATATAGCCTTTTATATATATTTATATATATACTGTATATATAACTATATATAACATTGCACATAATTATAAACCACTTAGAATAATCCACACGTGAGAGAGAGAGAGAGAGAGAGAGAGAGGAGAGAGAGAGAGAGAGAGAGAGAGAGAGAGAGAGAGAGAGAGAGAACATTTCAGAGGTCAATGTAACATTCACATTAATGTTTTTCCAACTCTTGAATCCTGAATATAATAAGTTCTATGAGATTTATTTTTGGAGTCAAAAATAATACTTCCACAACATTAACTGAAAAACATGAAAGTTCCAGGAAAGTTATTTCGGTGCAGAAAAAAACGAAAACAAAAAAGAATCATTCTATTGAAAAAAACAAAAAAAAAACTTCAATTACGTGATTATAATTTTCTATTCTTTTAGGCATTCCAACAAAATCAACTGAATTACACACAAAATTACTTCCTTTTTTGCTTTTTGTAGTAACACAAATAAATTAGTTTTCTCAAGTTTTCTGTCCTTGAAAACCTTCCATTTTCCCCATTCCAAAACGCGATTTGATCCGAACAAGAGAATCACGTAACGAAAAAGGAGTAATATTTGTGAAAAGAGATTAGTTTACTGAGGCTTATTTTTCCTTTTTTATTCTCCTAGATAATCTTCATGTCAACACTATCGTTTCAACTTTCTTCTGCCACTTAAAATGGCTTTCTGTTTCCAACGAGCTAAAATTAATCTCACTCCCGGCGAGATCTATAAATATTTACACATACAGTTGTAGACATTTGTAGTCAATTTCCCTAGAAGTTCCAAACCCTTTTAATGTTCTAGAGTTTATTCTTTGACAATTATCACAATATTTCAACGTATTCAGTGTACTTAAAATGTTCACAATGCTATAGATAGAAATCTCCCAAATATAATACAGAACAAGCATATATACATATATGCATATATACATCTACATGTATACAAATGTGTGTATACAGCATACATATAAACATATATATATATATATATATATATATATATATATATATATATATATATATATATATGTACATATATATATATATATATATATATATATATATATACATATGTATATATATATATATATATATATATGTGTGTGTGTATATAACATATATATATATATATATATATATATATATATATATATATATATATATATATATATATACATATATACATATATATAGTTATACCCTGGTGAAAGAAGGGGCGTGGATGTGTGTGCGTATCTGAATATTTAGCACTCATTACATTATCAAGAGAGAAGTCTTCAATACCTAAAAACTAAAGTTATTAGTACCTAAATACTAAACTGAAGCAATCACTACGCTAGTGTTTAAAGTAATGACTGTTATTTAAAACTATTAAAATAATAAGTGACTAATACGTTAACAGAAAGAAATTATTCATTGTAAACTCGATATAAAATCGAAAGTCAATAAACAATAAATGAGTAGAATCTTCAGAGACCCTCAGGAAATATTTCGGGGTTC
>NC_090755.1:72740305-72742805 GCF_036898095.1 Palaemon carinicauda
TGTAAGAATTGGTCAAAATATTATTAATGAAATCTCTACTGGGGTGAAGAAGCATATACCCATAAAAAAGATGGATCTGTTATAACAACAGAAGATAAAGAAAGGGAACGTTGGATGGAACACTTTAGTAAGGTCATGAATAAGAGATATGAAGGGAAAATATGATTGATATACCTGAAACTGAGGAAGACCTAGATGTGCCCATAAATGAATTCAGTGTGTTTGAAGTCGAAGCTATTATAAAATAACTAAGGAGATGGAAAGTCCCTGGATACGATGGAAGAGCTACTGAGATGATATTGGCCGAAAATGAAGTGACTCCCAGAATATTTACAAAATTATTCTGTAGAATGTGGCGTAAAGAAGCAAAACCTGATGAACTGGAGCTAGAGTATTGGTGAAATGGCAAAAAAAAAAAAAAAAAAAAAAAAAGAGATGTGACTCTTTGTAATAATTACGGAGGCATCACACTTACGTCAATTGTTACGAAAATATATAGTATGCTCATTCTAAAGAGACTAGATACAAAGATTGGTGAAAAGCTGAGAGATGGACAGGCAGGAATTAGAAAAGGTAGAAGTTGTTACTGACCAAATTTTCATTTTATGACATGTGGTACAGCAATGTGTAGAATATAGAAATCCACTTTTGGTGGCACTTGTTACCCATGAAAAAGCCTGTGATAGTCCTGTGTTATCATGGAGTTCCTTTTAAATATGTAAATTTGATTATGTCTGTTCATGAGCCTAGCAAGTATAAAGTTAATTTTAATGGAGTCCTATCGAATGAATTTCCAGGGAACAGTGAACAATGGAGTAAGCCAAGGGTATGTGTTGTCACCTGTGTTGTTTATCCTCCTCATGGATTTTGTAATGCATAAAACAGTTGGGGACGGTGGAGAAGGATTGGACAGGAAATTAGATGGCCTAGAGTATGCTGATGACGCTGTCCTTATTTGCAGAACACCACATGACTTGCAAAGCTTGCTCACTGGAATGGATGAAACATCACATGAAGGTTGGATTCAAGATGAATAAAAGAAAGACAGATATGATAAAAACGGAATATGCAATGGAAAAGGAAATATCATTTGAAGGAGAGAGAATTAATGAGGTGGAATCATTTAAATATGTAGGAACTATGATCTCTAACACAGGATCTTTAGAATCTATGTTTAATGGAAGACCTGAAAAAAGCAAATCAAGCAATGGCTAGGTTAAGTAAAATTTGGAAAACAATTAGCCTGAAATTACATATAAAAATCAGGCTATATATCAGTTTAGTGATATCGGTGTTACTGTATGGACATGGGTCGTGACAATGAAACAATATCCAACAGATATTGTAGATTTGAGATTGATTATTTAGAGTTTTCTGACTTTCCTGACATCTAAGGACATTGACGCCGAGTGTAGATTTGAGAAATGATACTATAAGAAAGATTACTCAAGTGCCATATGTGGATGATATCATGATGAGAGGTAGATAAGAGATTGTTTGAGCGTGCTCTTCGCATTTCCAAAAGATATTAGTTCATCAAACTTTCAACTAGGCTCCACAAGATACTAGGAGAGTTAGGGGATCCAGGCCTACATGGCTGAGGACTATGAAGCATGATGTAGATGATGAATGGAGAAGTGTTGATTTAAAAGCTCTAGGTAGAGATGTCTGCTGAAATCAGTGTCACCATATTTCAAACATAGAAAGCCTTAGGTTTGATTCATGGTCAGGGTTGGAGCACTTGTCAAAATATATTTCCCTATGTGGGTACAGTAACTAATTCCTAAGTTAAGGTGAATTAACTCAGGAGCTGTTTGCTGTCCAAGATGTGATTTGAATTTCATAAGACATAAATACACTTAAAAAAAAAAAATACATTTTTCAGCACCATGGGATCAGATCAATCGGAGACCAGGTCCCATCCGCTTCTCTTATAAAAAAAAAGGACTTTTTCTGAAACCTAGAACTGTCTGAACTGCAAAGCTGAGATGATGGCTACGTCACCTGCAACAGTTCCCAGATACGGTCGCCTGGAAAGGGTCAATGAAAAGGAAAATGGGGGAAAAAAGGTATCTTTCGATCTTCAAAGCTTGAGGAAAAGCATAGCTGTCAATGCGCTTTGGGAGAGAGAGAGAGAGAGAGAGAGAGAGAGAGAGAGAGAGAGAGAGAGAGAGAGAGAGAGAGAGAGTTTTAATGCTTGAATTTGTTACCATCAGCTGTCCAATAATATCAAAACTTTCTTCAGTTATATTCTCTACTTTGAAAAGTAAAAAGTACATTATCATTATTATTTTTATTATTCTCTTTCGGATATATATAACGCTCCCATTTACAAGCATTTCGTTTCTATATAAACCTATCCTGTTCACCTTCTTTATCTACCATTTTAAGAGCAACAGATTTGAAAGAGAAATTAAAAGCTACATTTTTCAAAGTTAAATAGACAAATCATTGCTGCTTGAAAGACCTTTTTATTCTCTTTAATTTCTATTTACGTCAC
>NC_090755.1:72747805-72770305 GCF_036898095.1 Palaemon carinicauda
AAATGCTACATACAATATAAGTCTATATATATATATATATATATATATATATATATATGTATATATATATATATATATATATATATATATATATATATATATATATACATATATATATATATATATATATAATATATATACATATATATGTATATACATATATATATATACATATATATACATATTTATATACGCAGACATATATATACATATATATATATATATATATATATATATATATATATATATATATATAGAGAGAGAGAGAGAGAGAGAGAGAGAGAGAGAGAGAGAGAGAGAGAGAGAGAGAGAGAGAGAGAGAGAGAGATTAATAAATCATTGTTTTTTATCTTCCTATCCAAGCATTGATCGATTTCCGACCTTTCTGACTCAAATTCATAAATCAAATCACGTAGTTTATTATTATTATTATTATTATTATTATTATTATTATTATTATTATTATTATTATTATTAGTTATTAGGGCCTATTGAAACCAGAGAAAAAGAGAATTTTTCGCGAGTTCTAAATGGCTTCGGAAGAAAATCGTGGTTCTCCAAATGGAATCAGAAGAAATTACCATAGACTTAGCATGGAATTCTGAAGGACTCCAGATGCAAATCTGAACGACTTCGAAAGAAAACCCTGAATCTCCAAATGTCTTCAGAAGAAATAACCGTAGACTTAGCATAGAGTTCTGAATGTGTCCAGAACCGAATCTTCATGGAGCTGTAAATCAAATCACGTAATTTATTATCATCATCATCATCGTCATCATCATCATCATCATTATTATTATTATTATTATTATTATTATTATTATTATTATTATTATTAGTATTATTATTATGAGTTATAAAGGCCTGTTGAAACCAGAGAAAAAAAAAAGAGAATTTTTCGCGAGTCCTAAATTTCTTCGGGAGAAAATCTTCGTGCATCTCCAAAAGGATTCAGAAGAAATTTCCATAGACTTAGCATGAAATTATGAATGATTCCAGAAACCTCTGAACGATTTCGGAAGAAAATCTTCATGAGTCTCCTCTCCAAAAGACTTCAGAAGAAATTGCCGTAGACTTAGCATAGAGTTCTGAATGACTCCAGAACGGAATCTTCCCGGAGCAGTTCTGAACGGCTCCGCCCCGGATTCCAAAAGACTTCTGAAGACCTGATCTCTCTCTCTCTCTCTCTCTCTCTCTCTCTCTCTCTCTCTCTCTCTCTCTCTCTCTCTCTCTCTCTCTCTCTCTCTCTCTCTTTTAAACATACCTTGCAACACCTCACTATCTGTATGTACTGTAGCTATGGAATTTTACGCAGTGAACATTGGGAGGATGATTTCACTTTACTCACAGAGCTCGCGTTCTGGCAGAACAGGTAACTGACAGTGAAAATTTTGTTACAGCTACAGGATGAACTGGAGGCTATTCGGAACACCTTCATCTACAGATAGTTTGGATAGGTGCTGCCGAAGTTGGCGAGCTTTGAAGATCAAAATGTAAGCGCCTTGAAGGATAATTTGCTTGTGGTTTAGCGACGATGTCCTATAATTGGATTGCATTGGTGCAAAGCGGTGAGCGACGTGTGTTTCTTCAAAATTCGGCATTGAAGATAGAACATATCAGGACGGCATTGGTAAATATATTGTGTTGCTCTTCGTGACTTTAGTATGATGGCGTATAGTGTATGCCGAGAATCAATGGCATCCATGTCTTAACCCATCGCCCTTAGAGGTAAAGACATGAAAGTCATCGAATTCTCCGAGGAATCTGACGAACCGAGGACAAACAGCACTGAAATGTCTCTTGAAATCTCTAAGCAGACTGGCGAAATAAGCAAAGAAAATCTTGAAAAACTATAAAAGACAGAAGAGAATAGAGAACGAAAGCCTTTATATGAAGAAGTATAAAAAATAGCCTTTAATTATAGAGGTAAGTCACCTAAAAACTGAGGTCAAATAGCCTCTACTATTAGGGGTTAGTCGCCTTAAAACAGAGGTCTCAAAGAGCCTCTAGTGCTAGAAATAAAACACCCAAAAATAAAGGTCAAAGAGCTTTTAATGTTAGAGGTAAGGGGATTAAAATAAAGGTCAAAGAAACTCTAATGCTAGAGTATAGCACCTCAAAATGGAGGTCAAAGAATCTCTAATGCTAAAAGTAAGGAGCCTCAAAACAGAGGTCAAAGACCCTCTAATGCTAAAAGTAAGGAACCTCAAAATAGAGGTCAAAGACCATCCAATGCTACTAAAAGTAAGGAGCCTCAAAATAGAGGTAAAAGACCCTCTAATGCTAAAAGTAAGAAGCCTCAAAATAGAGGTCAAAGAGCCTCTAATGCTAAAAGTAATGAGCCTCAAAATAGAGGTCAAAGACCCTCTAATGCTAAAAGTAAGGAGCCTCAAAATAGAGGTCAAAGACCGTCTAATGCTAAAAGTAAGGAGCCTCAAAATAGAGGTCAAAGAACCCCTAATGCTAAACGTAAGAAGCCTAAAAATAGAGGTCAAAGAGCCTCTAATGCTAAACGTAAGAAGCCTAAAAATAGAGGTGAAAGAGCCTCTAATGCAAAATGTAAGAAACCTCAGAATAGAGGTCAAACAGCCTCTAATGCTAAAAGTAAGGAGCCTCAAAATAGAGGTCAAAGAGCCTCTAAAGCTAAAAGTAATGAGCCTCAAAATAGAGGTCAAAGAGCCTCCAAGGCTAAAAGTAAGGAGCCTCAAAATAGAGGTCAAAGAGCCTCTAATGCAAAAAGTAAGGAGCCTTAAAATATAGGTCAAAGAGCCTCCAAGGCTAAAAGTAAGGAGCCTCAAAATAGAGGTCAAAGAGCCTCTAATGCAGGAGATACTGCACCTCAAAATCAAGGTCAAAGGCCCTCTAATGCTAAGAGTAAGGAGCCTCAAAATAGAGGTTAAAGAGCCTCTAACGCTAAAAGTAAGGAGCCTCACAATAGGTCAAAGAGCCTCTAATGTTAAATGTAAGGAGCCTCAAAACAGAGGTCAAAGAGCCTCTAATGCTAAAAGTAAAGAGCCTCAAAATAGAGGCCAAAGAGAGACTAATGCTAAAAGTGAGCAGCCTCGAAATAGAGGCCAAAGAGCCTCTAATGCTTAAAGTAAGGATCCTCAAAATAGAGGTCAAATACCCTCTAATGCTAAACGTAAGGAGCCTCAAAATAGAGGTCAAATAGCCTCTAATGCAAAAAGTAAGGAACATCAACAGTGGTCAAAGACCCTCTAATGCTAAACGCAAGGAGCCTCAAAATAGAGGTCAAAGACCCTCTCATGCTAAAAGTAAGGACCCTCAAAATAGAGGTCAAAGAGCCTCTAATGCTAAACGTAAGGAGTCTGAAAATAGAGGTCAAAGAGCCTCTAATGCTAAAAGCAAGGACCCTTCAAATAAGAGGTCAAAGAGCCTCTAGTACTAAAAGTAAGGAGCCTCAAAATAGAGGTCAAAGACCCTCTAATGCTAAAAGTGAGCAGTCTCAAAATAGAGGTCAAAGAGCCTCTAATGCTAAAAGTAATGAGCCTCAAAATAGAGGTCAAAGACCCTCTAATGCTAACCGTAAGGAGCCTCAAAATAGAGCTCAAAGACCCTCTAATGCTAAACGTAAGGAGCCTCAAAATGGAGATCAAGACCCTCTAATGCTAAAAGTAAGGAGCCTCAAAATAAAGGCCAAAGAGACTCTAATGCTAAAAGTGAGCAATCTCAAAACAGAGATCAAAGAGCCTCTAATGCTAAACGTAAGGAGTCTCAAAATAGAGGTCAAAGACCCTCTAATGCTCAAAGTAAGGAACCTCAAAATAGAGGTCAAACAGCCTCTAATGCTAAAAGTAAGGAGCCTCAAAATAGAGGTCAAAGACCCTCTAATGCTAAAAGTAAGGAGCCTCAAAATAGAGGTCAAAGAGACTCTAATGCTAAAAGTGAGCAGTCTCAAAATAGAGGTCAAAGAGCTTCTAATGCTAAACGTAAGGAGCCTCAAAATAGAGGTAAAAACACTCTAATGCTCAAAGTAAGGAGCCTCAAAATAGAGGTCAAAGAGTCTCTAATGCTAAAAGTAAGGACCCTCAAAATAGAGGTCAAAGAGCCTCTAATGCTAAAAGTAAGGAGCCTCAAAATAGAGGTCAAAGAGCCTCTAATGCTAGAGGTAAAGCACTTCAAATTAGAGATCAAAGAACATATAATGCTAAGATTATAGTACCTCAAAATGGAGGTCATAGAGCCCTTAATACTAAAGGTATGGCTTAAATATCCTCTAATGTTGGAAGTATGGAACCTCAAAATAAAAGGTTGAAGAGTCTCTAATGCTAGAGGTAAGGTACCTCAAAATAGAGACCAAATAGTCTGTCCTATTCTTTGTATATTCACCCTACGCATTGGTTTCCTGCGCGCCAGCGCTTTTCTGAGCCTTCACCAAAAAATGTGCTTCAGCAGAAACTGAGCACCAGCAGCATCCTGTGCGCCAACGCTCCAGTACTCTCCTTTGCACTCGCGCGAGAGGCAAAAAGAATGAAAACTTTTTGACAGGTTAAAATTGCCACGTTCCCCTCCCCGCAAACACATGACCGCATGCCCGCCGGGTAAAAAGGGAAGAGGCTTCACAGAAGGGTTCAAAATCCCGAAGATTCCATCTTCCAAGGCGAATCAAATGATTCCCCTGAAGAAAGGAAAGATGAATACTGTGAAGAACTGCAGAGTATAATAGTTGAGAACCTAGAGAGTTATGAAAATTGTGATTACTGACTTCAAAGCTAAAGTTGGAAGGAATAATCAAGAGATAGAAAATGTGATGGGTGTTGAGGTTCTTGGCGAAGTTGCAAATGAAAATGGGGCACATTTTATAAGTTATTGTTCAACAAACAATCTTGTTACTGGAGGTACTCTTTTCCAGCACAAGGAGATCCACAAATATACAAAGACTTCACCATGTGGCAATTACAAATATCAAATAGATCACATAGCCATTGATAAAGAGAGAAGGAGGACTCAGGAAAATGTAACAAGCTATAGAGGTGCAGTTATTGGTAGTGATCATCAGCTCCCCATTGCCACACAAATATTAAAACTGAAAGAACCCAACAGAAATGTAGATAGAATACCTAAGTTTGATACAACTAAGCTTCTAGAAGATGAACACAGAAATCTTTGCAATTGAATGTAGGAATCCATTTACAGTCTTAAGAGACTTTAAGAGACGAATTTTTGGGACATGCAGTTACAAGAAGAAAACCATGGATATCAAATGATACTTGGGATACTATAAAAAGAAGACAAAGACAGAAGTTGATTTCTTAAAGTTTTCGAGGAAGTAATAAAAATTACAAGGCAGAGCATGCCAAGTATTTCAGTATTGATAGTGAGGTCAAAAGAAATATCAGGAATGATTGGAGAGAATATTTAGACAGGAAAGCAGATGAGGCTGACAAAGCTATGAATTCAGGGAGTGGCTTTGTTGTAGAAATTGCTCTTGGAATTATTAATGAAATTTCTATGGGAAAAAAGAAGCATATACCCATCAAAAAGAAAGATAGATCTGTTATAACAAAAGAACATGAAGAAAGGTAACGTTGGATTGAACACTTTAGTGAGGTCATGAATAGGAAATACGAAGGTAATATTTTGGTTGATATACCTGAAACTGATGAAGACCTTGATGTGCACATGAATGAATTAGGTGTGTTTGAAGTCGAAGCTATTCTTAAAAAAACTCAAAAGATGGAAAGCCCCTGGATACGAAGGAATAACTGCCGAGATGATATTGCCTGAAAATGAAGTGACTCCCAGATTACCTACAAGATTATTTTGTAGAATTTGGCGTGAAGAGGCAAAGCCTTATGTATGGGAGCTAGGAGTGCTGGTGAAAATGACATAAAAAGATCTGACTGATTGCAATCATTACGGAGGCATCACACTTACGTCAGCTGTCATGAAAATATATAGAATGCTCTTTCTAAAGAGACTAGAGAGAATGATTGATGAAAAGTTGAGAGATGAACAAGCAGGATTTAGAAAAGGTAGAAGTTGTACTAACCAAATTTTCATTTAAGACATGTGGTACAGCAATATGTAGAATATAGAATTCCACTTTTGATGGTATATGTGGGCTATGAAAAAGCTTTTGATTATGTGCTCTAACAAATTTTGTGGAGAGTCCTGCGACATTATGGAGTTCCTCTCATATATGTAAATTTAATTGTCTGTTCATAAGCATAGGAAATGCAAAGTTAATGTTAGTGGCGTCTTATCAAACGAATTTCCAGTGAAAAGTGGAGTACTCTAAGGGAATGTGTTGTTACCTATGTTGTTTATCCTCCTCATAGATTTTGTAATGCATAGATCGGTTGGGGATGGTGGAGAAGGATTGAACTGGATTGGTAACAGAAAATTAGGAGACCTAAAGTATGCTGATGACGCTGTCCTAATTAGCAGAACAACACAGGGCTTGGAAAGCTTGCTTACCAGAATGCATGAAAAATCACATGAGGTTGGGCTCGAGATAAATAGAAGAAAGACAGATGATGAGAATGGAATATGCAATGGAAGATGAAATATCTTTGGAAGGATAAAGGATCAATGAGGTAGAATTATTTAAATATTTAGGAACTATGATATCTAATATAGGAGCTTTATAATTTGAGTTTAATGAAAGATTGAAAAAAGCAAATCAGAGGATGGCTAGGTTAAATCAAATTTGGAAATCAGGTCGCCTAAAATTACATATAATAATCAGGCTATATATCAGTTTAGTGAGATCGGTGTTACTGTATGGTCGTGAATCTTGGCATAATAATGAAACTCATTTTGTAGATTTGAGAACAAAGCCCCCAGAAGAATATTGGGTGTTAAATGACAGGACAGGATTAGAAATGAAACTAAGAGAGATTACTCGAGCGCCACATGTGGATGAGATCATGGTGAGGGGTAGATGGAGATGGTTTGGGGATGTTCTTTGTTCTCCCTAAGAGACATTAGTTCACCAAACTTTAAACTGGCCTCCACAAGGCACTAGAAGAGTTGGAATACTCAGGACTATAAAGCATGAAGTAGGATATTGTGATTGTTGAAGTATTGAATTAAAAGCTGAAGATAAAGACGACTAGCGAAATCTAATTGAGGCCCTTTGCGTCAATAGGCGTGGGAGGAGATGATGATGATGATATGTGGGCAGTTGCTTCAAGCATCTAGCTCAAGGCGAGTCACTTAGCCTCCTTCTTCCTCTAAAAACCCTTTTGTTGTTCTACCAATGCAAAATAATGGACGATCCTTAATATCTTCCAAAATAATTTGAATTTCTTTTTTATTTCTTTTATTTTAGGTATAAATAAACCCTTATCATTCACTATCGGGACTATCCTAGCAGTTCAATTATCACTATTTATTACCCGGGTCAATTTAGATTTTTTTGTATTTACGTTAGTGTTTGCAGACATTTTTTCTTAAAGAATCGAGAGATATTTGGTTGCTTTGTATTTCCATGATTTGTCATGTTTCTATCTCTCTTTCTTTGTGTTTTTCCTTTTATTTTTCTTCATTTCATCTTTTTTTCTTAAATCTTCGATTGTATTCCTTTCTTTTGTAGGTAAGTATCTCTTTGATGGCTCGTTCATAGTATGACGTAACAATGATAAGAATAAAATGGATAAGTACAACTTAAAACGAATATTGTTTATGGGATCAGCTTTGCCCCTCCTTGGTGTATCTATCATGCTGTTCACTCTAATGTTGCTCCATTTAACACCATATCAAAAAGGCAACATGACAGTTATCAACATGGAAATTAGCAGGAACAGTGAAAATATATTCTATTTCAATTCCTGAAATTTTCATTTGGATATGTGAATTATTATAGAAACAATGTATATAGTAGTTTTTTTTTTTTTTTTTTTTTTTTTAGCATTTGGTTTGACACGCCTCTCGAGGATGTTACCATGTTTTGGTCAATTTTTTTGAAGGTTTCACCCCCTGAGTATCAACAGCTTTAAGAGTGTCCCCAGTATTAAATAACTTTTTGAAAATCATATCATAACCATCGAGCTAGAAAGTAACTTTTTTTTTTTTAATGTAACTCTCAGGGTGTCACTCACTTTTAGGGTGTCACCTTGGGCAGACACCCCTTTTACTGCACCCCTTATGTCTTATTTTGAATTTTTATGATTATATATATGCATATTTATACATAACAGTATATTTGTGAGCTCGAATACAAAGTTTGATTTACATATTCATATAGTAAGGCAAAATTGGACAGTTTTCAAAACCATGGTCAGGCAAAATTGGACAGGCAAACTTCTCCCTTTTTTCTTGGCGAGGCAAAATTGAACAATCTTGGATTACGGACACAAAAATTTATGTAAGTCTATAATTTTTTCCTAGCATATTTATATTGATAGGGACCACAAATTGTCATAGTTTGCCCAACTGAGCGTTGGCGCTTAACGGAGATACAGACGTGTCCAAAATTGCCTCGACCCTGAGATATTTTTTTCTATTACTGTAATACGAGAATTTTCAATTCTTTGATGATTATGAAACAAGCCATTTTTATAGATGAGATCTCCCTCTCTTGAAAACATGTTTGGTATTTGGTCATAAATTATTAATATAGATTTTGTACAAAAGTGTCCAAAATTGCCTCACCCTACTATACTGCTGAAACTTTAAACCAGGTTCTTACCAGTGTTAAGGATTGGATGAAATTTGAACACCTAAAATTAAAAGAAAATAAAACAGAGTTTATGGTTTTTGGAAAGAAAGGCAGCTATAGAAACTTGGGTGACATTCAAATAAATGTTAATAGCAACTCGATCCCGATACTTGGTATAGTTCGTGACCTAAGGGTATCAAATGACTGTAATTAGTCTTTCAGTGCTAAAATAAATAATGAAGTAAAAACCACTGGATATCATCTTAGAAACATTGCCTCTATAAAGAGGTACCTGGATGAATGAATATTCTGTAAAAAAAAAAATTGTTATAAACTGTGTTACTACAATGATAGACTACTGTAACTCCACCAACCACAATCTACCCAAAGTACAACATAAGAAATTACAAAACAATAAACATAAGATCAAGACTGATAAAAGTTGTCCCACCTCGAAAAGGATCGCTCCTATACTAATTGAATTACACTGGTCGGCTATCAAAGCTAGAATAGAGTTTAAGATATGTGGAATAACTAGTCAAGTTATCAGAATCGGGACGTCCAAAATATCTACGAGAACAGTACATCATGCAGCCAACGAATCGTGCAGACACGAGAATAGTTACAGATGGCTTCAAATTATTGAAGCCAAGATATATGTCTATACTGCAAGTCCTATAGCTTTCAAATATGCGGCCCCAAGACTATACAACAAGCTCCCACTAGACATCCGAAAGACTACAGACAATAAGGCTTTCAATAGAAAACTCAAGCCTGTTTTGTTTTTCAAGAGCTTTGATAATGTGGATTTGACATTTAACACAGAATACGTGGTGTGATACTCTTAAATAATCTAATAATGTATACAACAAACAAAACTTGTAGTTTCCATAAGGTACAGGGTGTGATAGAACCAGGAAAACAGCCCTTAAAGTAAGTAAAGTATGTATAAGAGAAACGTTAACAAATAATGAATATCTGAGCAACATCGTAGACGCAATAAGGAAGAAAATGGACGTGCAGAATTCGGATCGCGGCAATAAACATTTAGTTCTTTCACAATGTAGACTATGGAACAGTCTAAGGAGAAGAAGTAGATGTCCTTAAAAGAACAGACAGTAAGGGGAATATCGGAAAGCCCTGTGCAAAAAAAAAACTAAAACAAAAGTAGTGCACATTAGTTCTCTGATCAGTCCCATCTATTGACAACGCACCCAAATAAATTTCACTGAAAAGCACTAAGGATGTATTTTTGGAATTTAAGCCCTTGACAGTAGTACACTACTGTGGATAATGCTTTCCTATAAGATATTAATTTTTAAAATATTTCTTTAGCAGCAGTGACTACTTCAATCCATACTTATGGCTCTTTTTTAGACCAAACTGACCAACATCATCTGTTGCCAATGCACCCTATTAACGAGGGAAAAACGCACACGAAAATTCGAGCAATTTTCCCGTCTTCCCTTTACATCTTTGTTAAAAGAACCATCAGATGTGGAGTAAATCCAAAAGCACCATTTCAAAAAGTATTGTTGAGAATATATAGCAAGACAAACTTGACAACTGCCCTTGTGACGAAAAATAGTTGTCTTCAGAGTACCCAAGGAGTCTAAGACCAATGTAGTTCGGATGCTCGGAAGGGGAAAATTAGCTCCTCAACATACACTATATTAGCCACACGACGACAACACTTAGAAAACTTCAAGCTCACTGCAATAATGGGGAGACACATCATCACTTTGTCAACGAGAAAGGAAACTTGAATGTTCGAATCAGGCTGCTGCATCCTGATGTAGGTTTAAAAAAAAAAAAAAAAAAAAAAAAACCTACATCAAATTATCTATCAAGGAGAAAGACGTTGTTCACGAGGAGGGGGACTATAAGAAGCTAGCCTTACTTCGAATCAGGCTGCTGCATCCTGATGGGCACCATCAGGATGCAGCAGCCTGATTCGAACATTCAAGTTTCCTCAGACTATGTCCTCCACACCAGCAGGAGGACATATATATATATATATATATATATATATATATATATATATATATATATATATATATATATATACATATATATATGTATATAAACGTATATATACATATATACACACATATATATGTGTATATATATATATATATATATATATAAATATATATATATATATATATATATATATATACACACACATATATATATGTATATATATGTATATATACATATATATACCCACATACACACACACACACACACACACACACATATATATATATATATATATATATATATATATATATATATCAATGCTTATACAATTGTCGTAACTCAGTAGTCATTTGATAAAGCCAAATGGATATCATATACTTGAGTACGCGACCCAAAAAAATTAACGGCTAAATATTTAGATAGATCACACGTAACCCACTCTCAACAAGGTATGACTACGGCCTCTCCAACTACCCAAAGGACGGTGAGAGCTGAGCGTTACCGGAATGAATATATATATATATATATATATATATATATATATATATATATATATATATATATATATATATACACATTCATATATGTATATATATATATATATATATGAATATATATATATATATATATTCATATATATATATGTGTGTATATAGGCCTATATATATATATATATATATATATATATATATATATATATATATATATATATATATATATATATATGTATATATATATATATATATATATATATATATATATATACATATATATATATATATATATATATATATATATATTCATATAATCATATATATATATATATATATATATATATATATATATATATTCATATATATATATATATATATATATATATATATATATATATATATATATATACCCAGACACTTGCTCTTTATTATATAAGGGTGATAAGTACTTTAATCCAGAAACATTAAAACATTATCATTTCCTTCCCTTGTGGACATAAAAATATTTCAGAATAAAAGTCGAACGAATCACATTTTCACCTAATTCTCTCTCTCTCTCTCTCTCTCTCTCTCTCTCTCTCTCTCTCTCTCTCTCTCTCTCTCTCTCTCTCTCTCTCTTTTTAAGTCCACTCAGGTGAAGGAAAGCTGTGTAATATTTCATATGAGATCAAACTCCATGGAAACGTAATCCGTTATATCCGGGGTTTCTTCAATGCACCGATTAAGGACATTTACTGAACAAGAGAATTATTAAACAGGGAAAATCTTTTCAGCGATGGAAACAGAACACAAAGTATTCACTACAAAAGACGACAACCTTCTTTTGGCTGTCAACAAAACACCTGAGACTTACAATAATGCAAGGCGCTTGATAAACAGTGAAAGATTCATTAGAAACTTATTAGAGCTTGAAACTTAATGTCAGATGACTTTATAAATTGAAATTATGATGAAGACTCGAAGGAGGAAATCTTATATCACAGGGTTGTGATGGCCGATGTAGTAACGTCCCGGCCTGATGAACGCCAGACTGGGGTTCGAGTCCCATTCAAACTCATTAGTTTCTTTGGTAGCTGCAACTTCACCATCCTTGTGAGCTAAGGATGTTGGCTTGGGGACCCTATAAGTCTGTTTGTTGAGTCATTAACAGCTAATGCCTGGCCCTCCTTGGTCCTAGCTTAGGTGGAGATGAGGCTTGGGCACTGATCATATGTATATATGGTCAGTCTCTAGGGCATTGTCCTGCTTTATAAGGCAATGTCACTGCCCCTTGCCTCTGCCACAAATGAGTGACCTTTAAACCTTTAAATGGGTCAATGAGGAAAGGAAACAAGGAAAAATTAAATATTTGAAGAACAGTAACATTAAAACCAATATCTCCTATATCAACTATAAAAACTTTATCAAAACAAGAGGAAGAGAAATAAGATAGAATAGTGTGCTCGAGTGTACCCTCAAGCAAGAGAACTCTAACCCATGCACTACCCAAGACTAGAGAACAATGGTTTGATTTTGGAGTGTCCTCCTAGAAGAGCTGTTTACCATAGCTAAAAAGTCTCTTCTACCTTTACCAAGAAGAAAGTGGCTACTGAACAATTACGGTACAGTAGTTAACCCCTTGAGTAAAGAAGAATTGTTTGATAAGCTGTGTTGTCAGATGTAAGAGGACAGAGAAGAATATGTAAAGAATAAGCCAGAGTATTAAGTGTGTGTAGGCAAAGGGAAAAGGAACCGTAACCAGAGAGAAAGATCCAATGTAGTACTGTCTGGCGAGTCAAAAGACCCCATAACTCTCTAGCGGTAGTATCTCAACGGGTGGCTGGTGCTCTGGCCAACCTACTACCTAATCAGAACTAAAAATAAACATTATGTTAATAACTTCAGAACTCTTCCTTATACTGCTTTAGTTTTATGTTTATTTGTTTGTCTATTTATTAACATATTTTTTCTTTATATTTATACGGCCATTTTATATCACAAAATTTCAATGTGAATGAGTGTACGCAATAGAAAAAATAAAACATCTCTAACTTTACTTTTTTAAATCGTGATTTTTCAAACATATCATAAAGCCGAGATCAAAAACCTCCCTTTCGGTGATTTATAAATTAATTTCGAGGACTTTGACCCGGGGAGGCCATTCAATGCCAGAGTGGAAAGTGAAAGTTAAAATAGGTCAGACAGCAAGGGAGGAGGAAAAGAAGAACCTGCGAAGATTTAAAAATGCCTACAGTGCAATGCAAAAGGTGCACTGAAAGCAATACGTATATATCATTCAGTTAATATAAATACTTGGCCGAATTACTTTACAAACAATGAGACAACTTCATGAGTTTCAGTTACATTTGTTCCTACCTAATTTGAATATGAGGTTTACGTCAAAACCCCATTGGTGGAATCTATTCTAGTTATGGGGTTCGGAGCATTTTTATTTAGAAATACCATGAGGCATCATTGAATCATTGAGTAAAGTTAAACTGGTGTCTAAATATTTACATAGATATAAACACATTAACAAATTCTACACTTCCCATCCACTCCCCTTTGCCTAACTACAACCCGCTGGTTCAGCAATTGGTGGAAGGGTGTGGCTTTTTATTATTATTATTATTATTATTATTATTATTATTATTATTATTATTATTATTATTATTAATTGCTAATTTACAACCCTAGTTGGAAAAGCAGGATGCTATAAGCCCAGGGGCCCCAACAGGGAAAATAGCCCAGTGAGGAAAGGAAACAAGGAAGAATAAAAGATTTGAAGAGCAGTAAGAACATCAAAATCAATATTTCCTATATGGGCTATAAAAACTTTAACAAGAGGAAGAAAAATTAGATAGAATAGTGTGCCCGAGTGTACTGTGACGGGCCGGAAGAGGCTGTGACTAAGAAGGCAGGAAGAAAGCAACTGAGTAACTTTTTTACAGAACATCCGTTTATATATACATAAACTCCAGGCAAAAAGGGCATAAAAACATAACAGGCAATTTCATGTTCAACAGACAACAGCACCAGTTAACAGTTAATAGTGAGAAAAACAGACATTTTATTTCAGGTCCCTATCAGAGCAAGGGGAGAGCAAGATACAAGCTTAATATATACAAAAAATTAAATGTCATTACTATGTACGATCGTGTGACACACGGTTGGTACAGTTAGAATCAAAAGAACGCCGACACTCAGGGGAAATCTTTCGTCAGATGTCTCTAGTGTTCCCATGACAAAACAGACAACGAGTTGCTCCTCTTACTACTGCTACGAAATGGGCAGAGCCTTCTCCAACCTTGGTGAATCAAAGACAGTAAAGGGCTGTCTTTGATAGCGCAAGCATTGAATGTTACAAATAGAGTTGCCATATTTCATACTCAGTTATCATTTGATGTCTCAAATATCCACTACAAATACGGAATACACAAACATATATATATATATATATATATATATATATATATATATATATATATATATATATATATATATATATATATATATATATGTAGAAAATATTGGAGTGTCGTAGCTAAACAATTCCTTCCGTTAACAGCTATATTTGATTATTCTAACATTAGTCTTGTTCAAGTTACCGATGAACGAAAAAAAGTAATTTCAATTATGTTTCAATGTTAAAAAATATTAATAAAAAACACCATACATGAGTTATACCCACATAAAGGACGTTCAGAGAGACAGACAGAGAGAGAGAGAGAGAGAGAGAGAGAGAGAGAGAGAGAGAGAGAGAGAGAGAGAGAGAGAGAGAGAGAGATAGATAGATCAAATGGTTTGAGCTTACTCTACTTAATGAAGTAATGTAACAGCACATAAACTCCTTTTTAGACATTTATGCTTATCAAAATATGGTTTGTCATTATTATACAATGTTTCCAATAGAAATGATTGTATTATGCTCCCAAAAGCTTATAATTATTTTTCAGATGATAGATTGACTGCTAAAAACCACTTACAGTTTATAGATATTCATTGAATGTAACATTTCGTAATATGTGAGGATACTTTATTGTAAAATATTTCCCAAATTATTCAGATTCAGGGGTATGCGCTGTTTCAGTCTTTAGACTCCAAGCCACTTTCCCTTTAATCATCATTTATTTTACATTCCCATTGTTGAGCTTTGTCGTCTCACCGTCTGTTATCTTGGCCTTGAAGGATTAGCATTGCCCTTTGAACTATAATCTTAAAGATATATAGTAAAATGTTTACTACATTGCTAATTCAATCTTTGTCGTAAGTGCTTTATTCACTTGATAATTATCGAAACTAAATGGTAAAATTGGAGATAGTTATTACAGGATATAAATAACGGGATTATTTTGTTAGAATCAAATGCTTATCCAAATAATGGGTGATTTTGGGGGAAAATAACTAATTGCTTTTGGGCGTTTGGAGGATTTGCTTCCTTAAGGATCAGTATACCAACATTTGTCCAGCTGCATATAGTTTGATCATTATATTTCATACTCCTCTATATACCTTAAATGCTCTGTAGGAAAATTTAACCAGTTGTTTTAAAATCGACTAAGATATTTTCGTTAACTGGAATAATGATAGAGGAATGGGATATATATTGTATAAAAAATCTGAGGGGCACCACTTATTCATGGAAACATGCTTCACAATGCAATTTTTTTTTTGTACTTCGATGGAGATTGTAAAAACTAAGATAGAGGAAAATGAAATACAGATCTCCAAATGCCTTATTTCGGAATCCAGCTTATGAATATCTTGTCTTGGCTTTACACAAATATCAAATATTTCCAAGTTGGAATGGCCAAGGGAAGGTGTTTCGGCTGCCGCTTGTGAGAGATTTCTTTTATGGAGGCACAGAGAGGAGCTAAGAACCAAAGTTGACGCCCTAAGACGAGCACCGAGGCAGAAGGGCATTCATTTTAAAGATATTTAATAAATAAATGAATAAATAATGACGGAAAGAAACACACATATTAGATAATGAATCAGGGGATAAAGGAAGAAGCTCAGGAAATAAAATCTAAAGAATGAGAGAAAATATTTAGGAATCCATGAGTATCGCTCCTCAGCTGTTTAAGTTAGTGATTAAAAGGACAATCAAACTTTTATTTCTGAGATATTTTAATATTGGGTTTTTCCTTTCCCCTACTCACGGCACCAGCTGTAGAAATTGTGGTTTAACTAATACCGTGATAGGCTGAGGAGTTGGTATGGATAGCTTTTGCTCGAACAACCCGAACTAGAGCTACACGGATAGTAATGCATTTTTCGCTTGTTAAGCGCCCATCTACCTTGCGTAATTTACCCGGTCAAGAGACCTACATCTAGCACCCCATAGCTGGGCTAATTCAGGCACTTGATCACTGTAAATAAGGACTTTATCATACAAAGCTAAGCCTATTTGAATCAAGATTATAAGACCTTTATGCATGAAATTGATAAGAAGTTGGTTTGATCTCAAAGCTGTTTAATTTCTCAAGATAAAGCTACTAGCAAATATATAATCATTGATAACTTACAATCAGGGTATTAGAATGGGGAATCATTTCGTGCTTATGCCATCTATTCGTGTATATTTTCAGGAAAAATTATAGAATTCGTTTTGGGAAAATAAGTATATCATAGTTTCATGACAAAATTTCTGAAAATTATGTCGTTCTGAGACTACGATTTGTCAATAAAACAAATTTTTTAAACCCTTTACCAGAATGTGATAGCGTCCTCATCTACCTCATTATAAGTTATTTTCGATACGAAATAATAAATTATGATTGTATTCAAGGTGCTTTGCAGTCATCAGTATCTATTATATCCATCATCGAATATCTATTATGCAAAGTTAATACTTAAATTTCGTTACTTATCAACCTTCCATCAACAGCAGCTATTTTATACTACTGCTGCTATCTTTTACAAATAAACTAATAATGAATTAGGTTAGCCAAATTTACTAGAACATTGACGGGTATCAAATAAATCTCAGGCTATGATACAATATCATACAGACTGTATCATGAGTCTACAAGCATCCTGTCTCCACAACCCCTAAAACAGAAAGGACTTTCCTATTCGCTCAGTTTCGGAATGGCCGGGGCAGGAGGATAGAAGGAGAACACCCCCCCCCCCTTCCCTGGAAAGTGTCTACTTTGTCCCTCTTACGAAAAAAGTAGCAATTGAAAGATAATAGTATATATATATATATATATATATATATATATATATATATATATATATATATATATATATATATGTGTGTGTGTGTGTGTGTGTGTGTGTGTGTGTGTGTGTGTTTTGTATTTGTATTGAAAAGTTGAGACGTCAAATGATTATACAGAATTGAAGTATGGCAACTCGATTTGTAACATTTGTATACTTTTGCTAACAAAGACGGCCCTTTACTGTCTGATTCGCTAAGGTTTGAGAAGGCTCCGCCCATTTCGTACAAGTTCTAAGAAGAGCAACTCGTTGTCCGTTTTGTCATGGGAACACTAGAGACATCTGACGAAAGATTTCCCCTGAGTGTCGGCGTTCTTTTGATTCTAACTGTACAGCCCCCTCAAGCTAACGAACTCTAACCTAAGACAGTGGAAGACCTTGGTACAGAGGCTATGGTACTACCCAAGACTAGAGAACAATGGTTTGATTTTGGAGTATCCTTCTCCTACAAGAGCTGCTTACCATAGCTAAAAAGTCTCCTCTACCCTTACCAAGAGGAAAGTATCCACACAACAATTACAGTGCAGTAGTTATTCTCTTGGGTGAAGAAGAATAGTTTTGTTAGGTGTATGAGGACAGAGAAGAATCTGTAAAAAAAAATAGGCCAGACTATTCGCTGTATGTGTAGGCAAAAGGGGAAAGTGAACTGTAACCAGAGAGAAGGATCTGATGTAGTACAGTTTGGCCAGTCAAAGGGCCCCATAACCCTTATGGGGTACCCGCTTACACAAGGGTAACCCCCATGAGAGTGGAAGGAAAGAAATATATATATATATATATATATATATATATATATATATATATATATATATATATATATATTATGTATATATATATATATATATATATATATATATATATATATATATATATATATATATATATATATAATCAGATACTTGCTCTTTATTATAAATGGTGAATAGGAATAATAGTGTATGTATATAGGCTATGATCCCTTGAATGATATTTCGTTAAACATCATGAAATCTCATAGATAGCCTATAATGTTATTCACATTTACATGCTTAACCCATTACAGCCTAGCGGCAGCAAAAGCTGCCACTATATTCTGAAGTGTCCAGAATCGTCTGTATGTCTTACAGCCTTATCTTACATTATGAGCATATTGAAATAAGTTCATTCTTGCTGCTGACCGGGCCACATTACCCTACAACTCACCTAATGCTGTCAGTTGAGCATAGATTGTGAATAAGTTAAGATGGGTGAAAAGAGGACTACATTTAGTTGTAAAGAAAGGTATTTTCTATATGAAATTTACAATGATTTCAAAACATTATTGCTGTGTTTCTGTGATCTAGAGGTTTCTTTTTTGTGTGTTATCCATAAAATATCTCTGCAACTTTTTTCAAGGCCATCACTGAGAAAAGCATTTTTAATGGCAGCTTTTGCTGCCGCTAGGCTATAACGTAATCACTTTTTTCCGTTTTCTTATATAGAGTTCATTTATTTTTCAAATAGTGGTCAAAATCTTATTAGAGTATATTCAGTTCGTAGTTTCATGACTGAGAGAAGAAATTAACGTTGAATGAACCCAATTCTTTGTTTGCTACTCAGCTCCACAGGAGTTTTATAAGAAAAACTGATGCAATTTTTCATCCTCACGGATGTTTTATCTTACAAACGTAATATTAGTGTTCCTACAAAAATGATAGTACATCTATGTGAATGTCGACATATAGGTCTATACGCAGGTAAACACACACATACACACACACACACACACACACACACTTATATATATATATATATATATATATATATATATATATATATATATATATATATATATATATATATATATATATATACATATATATGAATATTATATATATATATATATATATATATATATATATATATATATATCTATATATCTATCTATCTATCTATCTATCTATCTATCTATCTATCTATCTATTTATATATATATATATATATATATATATATATATAATATTATATATATATATATATATATCTTCTCTCCACATTTACTTTGAATGGAATCTAAGACCTTCTGGATAAACATGACAATAAAGAAGTAGATGTTTCTGTAAATCTCCCCCCCCCCCCTTTGAGGATACGGATGCAGACATTGACTAAGACTCGGATGCTTCAGATGATGAAGTTGCATGCAATCCTGGTCATTTGCCCAGAAAGATTCTCGCCAGAGACGTTGCAATTGACAAATTGAAAGAAAAAGTAAATAACCATGTCGACTGCATAAATCTTTTCTGGACTAAACAATGGATTGAAGAACTTTATCATCAGAGCACAACATATGGAGAACAAAAGTCGGTCTCTAAAGACCACATCACACCGCAAAATGTGAAGATTTTTCTTTCTAATCTTATAATTTCTGGCTACAACAAACTTCCATATCGAAGAATGTACTGGTCTGAAACTCCTGATGTATTCAATTACTGGGTTTCTGAAAGCATTAGGAGAGATACATTTAATAAAATTCTTAGAAGTCTTCATTTTGCTGGCAATATGAAAATGACCGACGACCGATTTTACAAGGTAAAAGTTATGTTTCTTTTTATACTATATTCTCAGATTATGGTTTTGATGATTTATCACATAGATAATGTTTGTCGATTTATTTTTCCTCTTTTGTATGATATACTGAAGAACTGAAATATATTGACCAATAAAACCTTATCTTTATTAGGCATTCTAAATTTTCAGGTAAGTCCACTTTTCCAGCACGTCAATAATGTCAGCAATCTTCAGCTTCAGCAATAATTCCATAGCATAGATGAAATTATGATCCCTTATTATGGAAAACACCGGGCTAAGCAGCTTATAAGAGAGAAACCAGTAAGATTCGGTTTCAAAGATTGGGCTGCATGTACTTCAGACGGATCTCTTCTTTATTGTGAGCCCTATTGCAAGTCTGACACTAAAATCCCTGATATAGGACTGGGCTAAGATCCAAATGTCGTATTAGAGATGTCTAATGAGATCAATTTACAGGCTGGCCAGCATGCAGTGTTTGAGAATCTCTTCACCTCATAACCATTGCTGGAAAATTTAGCAAATCGAGGAATAGGAGGTACTAGAAGACTAAGAGAGGATCGTCTTCATGGTGCCCAACTAATGGAAAAGAAGGAAAAGGAGAAGAAAAAAATATCGTGGGTACATGGAAGAGGCACTTACTGGTAACACATCAGTAGTAAAATGGAAGGTAGCTGCTGTGGCTTCAAAGTAAGAAAGCTTCAAGTACAAAAAACAGGGCGATGGAGCAAACTTGAGAGAAAGCATATTGAGGTCGATATGCCCAATTCCATTCAGGTGTATAATCAACAGATGGGTGGTGTTGATATATTTCATCAACAAGTATCGGCCTATATAACTCGAATTCGTTCAAGAAAATGGTGGTGACAAATATTTGCTTGGAGCATCAATGCTCAAGTTGTCAATTCATGGATGATTTATCGCAAACTGGGAAATATAATCCCATTGATAGACTTCATCTGGCATTTTGTAATTGCCATAATGAAGCAATATGGTGCTCCTCGTACATCTCCTGGACCTAAGAGACTGTCTTCTGGAATTGCAATGGATTCTGTGGTGTACAATGGTGAGCAGCACTGGACCAAGGAAGGAGACCAGCGTCACTCAAGATGCCGCGAATGTTCTCGACGCGCAAAATACATTTGCAATATGTGTTCTGTACATCTTCATCCAAAATGCATGTTGCCCTATCATAAAATACCTCAGTAGTGTATAATGAACAACAGACTGAAATCATTTGAAGCTATATAGGGATAACCTTCGTACAAGAAAAATAGAATAGTGTGGATATGCAACTCATGCAATATGTTCAAGTATTTTTTTTCTTTTATATTATGAATCAGTAAGAATTTTGAGTTTTTATTGTAACAAGCAAGATTAGTGATGATAATTATTAGAGATAATGAAGTTATGTTTGAAATACTTAGGTTTAATGTAAAATTATATTGTATGTCAAAAAAAAAGATTTTGCGCATTCAAAGTGGCTAGTGGCAGTAAGATATGCTATATGATTGAATTTTTTATGTACTATAATTCAGATAGAATTTGCAGTTCTTTTCATAAAAGGCATGATTAGTAATGATAATTACAAAGTATGATAAAGGGATGCTTAATATACTTATGTTTGTTAAAAAAACTATATGTTATGTCTAGAATAGAAAGATTTTGTTCATTCAAGTGCCTAGTGGCAGCAAAAGCTGCCATCAAATAAATCATACTTAGGAAAGGAATTTTTTTATGGTGATGATTTTATGTTGATAGTAGACCAAAATAAAGTATTTTCTGTAAATATGGTGTTTTTAAAACCAATAGATAATTCTCGTCCTTAATGGGTTAATATCTAAATAACATTTCTTTTTTTATTGGCTGCATCTGAAACACTAACACTATAAAGGTTGAAATCTACATAGTCGGAATATTTTTGTGATTATCAAAGGCCTATTTTCGGCATTCCTGCCTGGCGATCTGTTTGACGGGAGTTCGAGACGCGCTCAAGCTCGATAGTTTCTAGTAGTGTCTGCAACCTCATCTTCCTAGTGATTTAGGGATGGAGAATTTGGGGGAGCCTATACGTCTACCTGCTGAACCGTCAGCAGCCACTGTCTGGTCCTCCCTGGTCTTAACTTGATGAAATAGGGGATTGTGAATAGAATCATATGTAAATATGGTCAGTCTATATGCCATTGTCTTGTCCCTTGCCTCTGCCATTCATGAGGTACTTTTAAACCTTTTAGTTTTGTTTGTGGAGATTCTTATTCGCAAGGTACGTCGTTTCTTTAAACAGTACCCGGACAGCAAAATAGACGTCTATGAAAAGTTCCTTTTCGTGAATGACCACCGATAAAAAAGCATATCAGGAATGGTTTCAAACCGCCGCTCTGAATGAAAAGTCTATCTCCCAAAGAAGGGCGTTCCCGCGAGCGTATCACCTGGGAATGGGAATGCCAGGAACAGGTCTTTGGTCAGTATCTCCTGAGCGTGGATTTGTTGAGTCGGTTCCAGAAAAAAAAGGTTAAATGAAAGACTGACCCTAGTCTTGCTTGAGGATATATTCGGGCACACTATCTTATTTCCCAGCCTCTTTTTTTTGAAGTTTTCAGTGTATGTGTATATATATATATATATATATATATATATATATATATATAT
>NC_090755.1:72775305-72785305 GCF_036898095.1 Palaemon carinicauda
AAACTCGTTAGTTCCTTTAGTGTCTGCAACCGCACCATCATTGTGAGCTACGTATAGGGCGTTTGGGGGGGAGCATATGTCTAACTGCTGAGTCATCCATTGCCTGGTACTCCATGGTCATAGTTTGGGTGGAGAGGGGGCTTGGGCGCTGATCATATGAATATATGGTCATTCTCTAGAGCATTGTTCATGGGTAATGTCTCTGTCCATCGCCTCTGCCATTCATGAGTGGCCTTTAAACTTTTAAATTGTTCCAAATGGATGGACTGATGATGGACGTAAATTCGTTCCAAAACTATCGTTGTACGTTATGACCGACAATTTCAAATTAATTCGTTTGCGTTTTGATTTTTAAGGAATGATGACTAAAACAATCTCCTTTCCCAATATTCATCGACACTGGTCTCAAAATGTATCACCGAAAATGTGCTCCGCCTGTTTTGGTGCAAGTGTACATCAGAGGATAAAAGAGCGAAGTTCCATTTGGAAGACAAAGTTGGGCGTGGCTTATATGAAAAAGGAGGTATAAAAGCTGGCAAAAAATGGGCGTGGGAGATATGTAACTGGAGGCGGGAATGAGCAGGCGTTATGTTAGCAACATAAAAAAAAAAAAAAAAATAAAGGCGTAGAAAACGTAGGGAAAATCAGGATTAATACTGGGGAAAATGAAGTGATGCTGAAGGTGAAAATAAGTGTCTGTATGAGAGAGAGAGAGAGAGAGAGAGAGAGAGAGAGAGAGAGAGAGAGAGAGAGAGAGAGAGAGAGAGGATTGATCTTTATGATATAAAATACCTTTTAAAATGACTAAAACCTATTTATCACTGCATATAGAAAGTTAACAGAAATAGCAAAACATCTTTATTCTTTAGGAAAACATTCTAAACATTCAGAAACCTACACGGTGTTTTTGATCAACGTCAGGTAAACGTACGAATAAACGTTATGAATTTAAGGATTTCTGTGGATGTTCAACGCACATCAATTTAGTCTACACATTATGAATCAATTTGAATGTAATTATTATTATCATTGATCTAAAAGAACAAGTAATTGTATGTGTGCATAAAGCGACCTAAATGGACATTACCTAGCCAAGCAAAGTTCCATGGACACAAATACGATGAAAAATGTCAATAAAGTAACAAATTAATTATATTCTTAACTAAATACAATTTCTACAAAACCCGCGTTACAGGAAATACAAGGCAAGGTTGAAATATGATAACCTATCTTCTACCAATAAACCACATAGGCCTACATACGTATATATATATATATATATATATATATATATATATATATATATATATATATGTATATATATATATATTCTCCCCCTACCCGTGGGACTGGGAGAACTGAGCTTGACCGGAAAAGTATATATATATATATATATATATATATATATATATATATATATATATATATATATATATATATATATATATATATACAGACACTTGCTCTTTATTATACTATATGTATGTATGTATGTATGTATGTATACTGTATAAGTATACATATCGAAAGTAACACCAAGCTAGAAAGACCGTTCCAGCTTCCGAATTAAACGAAGGAAAGGCCTAACGTACCCTAACAGAGTTTCTGTTCCCCGTTACAAAAGTTCCGTCGCCTTTCCCAAATGGTTTCCGTAAATGTCTGGTGAATATGAAATGAGAGGAACATCCGCATAACATATTCCAATGGAAATATATTCATATTCACGTATTCCAAGACTCTATTCATCAGGAATATATCTCCAAAGGAAGATATATTAATTGGGAATATATCTGAAGATATTATGTTGCAAGGAAGATACATTTCAAAGAATTACGTTACAAAAAGTTTTTTCCTAGGTAAAGCTTCCAATGGGGAAGCATTTCCAGAGGAATATACTTACAAAAGGATAGAGGTATATTATTTGAAAAGAGAATATATATATATATGTATATATATATATATATATATATATATATATATATATATATATATATATACATATATATATATATATATATATATACATATATATATATATATATATATATATATATATATATATATATATATATATATATACAAATGACGGCTCAATATCTGAAAAGATATACACGAACCCCCAAAAGCATTTTCTCACAAGGGTATGATAACTCCCTTTCCTCTCTACCTGAGAGATAGCAAGAACTGAGCATGACAGCAAAGAAATTGTATGTGTATATATATATATATATATATATATATATATATATATATATATATATATATATATATATATATGTATATATATATGTATATAAATATATGTATATATATAAATATATATAATGTCTGTGTGTATGAGTCTGTGTGTCCATGGACAAGCTTCCAGCTTGCTTCATGCCTTTTGCAAATGAGAGAAGGGTTGCAGTCTTCGCCCAGAATAATAAATCCCCAAATCCTGGTTTTCTTAATGGATGGGACTTTGACGTCATTAACACCCAGGTATGAGGATACCCCACCAGGGGAAGAGGGTCTTTATGGGTTAATCTTGAAGGATTAAGATTGATGTTACCCTACAATGGTTGGTCTCGGCTATTTTCTGTGACTTTATTTAACAATTTTAACATTGTGTTTATGTTCACTTGAGAGTGACTTAGCATTAATCTTGGTTATGTTGAGTTATAGGTATTTAATTCTTATACTAAGGTTTTTATTTTTTTTTTTTGGAGCCACAGGAGAAATTTCCAATGAACAAATAGTGAATATCTACAAATGGTGATATCTACTAGAGACAATAAAAAGAAATAACAATATAGGGTAAAGCTCAAACGACATCTGTATATAGGATAAACCCTTATAAGAACTTAGTTATGAAAGATAAATAAAGATTTCAAAGATAAGTTAAAATTATGATGGGATTATCAATTTGAATGATCTTCCCATGTAATTGACTTATAGCTGGGGCATATGAAGGAAAGATATGGGAAGTAAAGCTTAGAATGTATAGGTAAGGAAGGATGAAAGCGTAAGGAATGGATATCATCATCGTCATCATCAGCCGCTATAAGTCTACTGCAAGACAAAGGCCTCGGACATATCCTTCCACTCCCGTCTTTTTATGGTCTTTCTATGCCAATTTATACCCGAAAATTTTCCTATCTTGTCAATCCATCATCATCTCTTTCTTCTCATTCTGTTATTCTTAAAGAATATAGCACGGGAAAAAGATGAAACAGGTCTTGTAAGTTGGTTTTAGCACTATGGACTAAACCCGGTAGACGCATTAACCTCAGTGCACATGGCGCAGCACACTTATCATTACAAAAGGGTCTTTGCCGAATCCCTTCACCCATTAGTTGCACCTACTTTTAAGCCTTTTAACCTACCACCGTTTCCTGTTACTTTCTTCTACCTTGCTGATTAATTCATAATGTTACTTATTTGGGTAAGGAAGGGGGCTTTGTCGGTGATACTATGTATGAAAGTATGTATGTATGTATGTATGTATATATGTATATATAGTATATACCAGAGTACACGACCCGTAAGCAATAATGGCTAAATATTTAGATAGATATGCATACAAACGTGCACACACACACATTCAACCATTCGCACCCCGTCCCCCTTTCCTAACTACAGCACATCAATTTCGGCAATGTGTGGGAGACCGTAGACCGTGGACCGTGGTTTCCGAATGTACCTTCGGGGTACCCCCTCTGACCACAGCAGGACTAATCCCTCTCCCCTACCTGAGGGACGGGGACAGGACGACCGGTTATACGTCTGGCAGTGCCATTAAGAGTGACCGGAAACATATATATATATATATATATATATATATATATATATATATATATATATATATATATATATATATATACACACACACACACACATATATATATATATATATATATATATATATATATATATATATATATAAATGTATTTGTTTGTATAAAATATATAGCCAGACACTTGCCCCTTATCATAAAAGGGACATAATTTTAATCTTTTTAATAACAATAATTTGAATAATTTTGATAATGGTAATTCTAACAATTTCAATACTTTATACACACACACACACACACACACACACACACACACACACACACATATATATATATATATATATATATATATATATATATATATATATATATATATATATATATATATACTGTATATTATCATCACCATCATCTATGCCCATGACGCAAAGGGCCTAGGTTAGATTTCACCAGTCGTCTCTATATTGAGCTTTTAACTCAATACTTCTCCATTCATCATCTACTGTGTGTGCGTTCAAGAGTGGGTGGTTGCGTGTATATAAATAGGCATAAACACCCAAATTATTATACATTCCTTTTTACAAAACACCTTTTTCCCTTAAGTGAAGAGGGCTCCAAGTATTTACTTTTCTTGCACAATTTTGGGATGCCCTTGTTAGCACATGAGCTCTTCTCCAACACCGTTATGACCCACCACAAATCCATAAATAACTAATAATCTATTCAATTCTCACACCACCGACGGCACATTTCTAATGTGTCCCTACCGTTGTAGAATTGAATCAGGGACCTTTTATTTGAGATGAACATCTCTGTGGAGTTATAAATAAATCTATAAATATAGAAGAGTTCTCATTGTAATGAATGGCCAGAAAATAGAGTAGAAAAAAGCATGGTCATCAATTTCATCTTTGACTGGAAGATAAATGTCTAGCCTTGCTATTTCCGAATCATCAGACTCTCAAAGACCACGGAAAAACAACTGGTTCCCACCAGGCTTTGGGGAATATTTGGGAAGTGCTAACAAGAAATGGGAGTTTTGTAATCACCACCGCTGCGTTGGTTCTGTGTTTTTGTTTACCTGGAAACAAAAGCAGTTGCTGAATTATTCCATTTAACATTTTGTCGACAGCTGTTTCGGTCATTTATGGTTATCATCAGGGCAAAATTCCAGAAATATTACAATGGCTGATGTTTTTGACAGCAAACAGAGTAATGAAAAACTTGAATTTCCTCATTTCTGTTTTCCTGAGGCTAAACTAACTAGTTTATCTTGTCGATCGCGTGAAATTAAAGCTCTGTTGATGGACCTTGATGCTTATGGAAGTGTAGACCCAAATGATATTTTTCCTTCATTTTTTATAAAGACTGCAGATTTCTTAGTTCCAAAGTTATCTGTTATTTTGCGTAAGTTAGCAAGGAGAGGAGGTTTTAGCACTTGTTGGAGAATTGGTAATGTTACTCCTTTATGTAAATGTGTTTGTGGTAGCTCAAATCCAACTGATTGCCGCCCAGTTTCCATAACTCCCATATTTTCTAAAGTTTTTGAACGTCTTATGGCAAAACGTCTTATTAGGTTTGCTGAAAGTAATCATCTATTGCCTAGTTTGCAAATTGGTTTTCGTAAAGGCCTTGGAACATGTGATGCCCTTCTTACAATCTCAAATGCTGTACAGAAATCAGAAATCCCTTGATTGTGGTCAGGAAGTTCATATGATTGGCCTTGATTTTAGTGCTGCCTTTAATCGTGTTAATCATGAGGCCCTGGTTTTTAAACTCAAACAGTTGGGAGTGGGTGGGTTGTTTCTTAGCATTATTATGGATTTTTTATGTAATATATATCAAAGAGTAGTTGTTGAAGGGCACCATAGTGAGTATAGAAATGTGATATCTGGTGTTCCACAGGGTTATGTTCTTGGCCCATTACTTTGCATAATAAAATTTGCATACACATGACATGTAGTTTGGCCTAGTAAACAAGCTTGTTGCATATGCAGATGATGCTACTCTCTATGCATCAATTCCATCCCCTGAATGTAGATCTGGGGTTGGTAAATCCCTTAATAGAGATCTAGCTAAAATTAGTGCATGGTGCAAATTATGGGGTATGAAGTTAAATCCTAACAAAACTCAAAGTATGATTGTAAGTAGGTCAAGGACGGTGGCTCCTCAACATCCGGATCTCAGTATTGATAATGTTTCTTTAAATTTGTATGACTCTTTCAAAATTTTAGGTGTGATTCTCGACAGCATATTTACTTTTGAGAAACACATTAGGTCTACGTCTTCTTCAATTGCACAAAAAAATTGGCTTATTGAGAAAGTCTTTTAAGATTTTCAGTGATCAATCTATTCTGAAGAAGTGTTTTAATTCCTTCATTCTACCTTGTTTTGAATATTGTTCTCCTGTCTGGTCTTCAGCTGCTGAGTCTCATCTTAATCTGTTGGACAGAAACTTACGGTCTATTAAATTTCTTATTCCTGATCTAGATATTAATTTTTGGCACCATTATTCAATTAGTTCATTATGCATGTTGCATAAAATTTTTCATAATTCTGACTATCCTTTACATTCACATCTTCCTGCGCAATTCCATCCTGTTCGTAATACTAGGCACGCAGTTAATTCTAATTGCCAGACCTTCTCCATCATGAGGCTCAATACTACACAGTATTCTAGAAATTTTATTCCAGCTGTGACCAAACTGTAAAATGATCTTCCTAGACGGGTAGTTGAATCAGTAGAACTTCAAAAGTTCAAAGTTGCAGCAAATGTTTTTATGTTGAACAGGCTGACATAAGTCTTTTTATAGTTTATATATGACATATCTGTTTTGACGTTGTTACTGTTTGAAGAATGATTTATTGTTAATTTGTTCTCATCATTTATTTATTTCCTTAGTTCCTTTCCTCAGTGGGCTATTTTTCCCTGTTGGAGCGTTTGGGCTTATAGCATCTTGCTTTTCCAACTAGGGTTGTAGCTTGGCTAGTAATAATAATAATAACAATGGCAATTTGGGTCAAATTTGTTATGTCATCACTCCCGGCGTCATGTTTTACTGTTTCCCCAACAAAGGGTGAGTAACAGCATCTGATTGAGTTCTCATAAAAGAGACATGATAAGAAATTTGAAAGTTATACCCTTCATGTGGCATACAATTTGAATGGAGAAGGTGACTGATGAAACTGTACATGTATATATATATATATATATATATATATATATATATATATATATATATATATATACATATATATATATAAATATATATATATATATATATATATATATATATATATATATATATATAGATATAGATATACATAAAAGAATACATACTGTATACACATTACATACACACACACACACACACACACACACACACACATATATATATATATATATATATATATATATATATATATATATATATATATATATATATATGAACTAAAACCTTGGCTTCTTCCTCTTCCCTTGGCTGAGAGACCTGATAACAGAGATAAATAGGTCCCTTTTACGCCTTCAGTCGATGGGCTGTCAATTTGCTAATGTTTTCGCATGAAACAAGGGGATAGTGGTTGATGATAAATCGATAGATCTATGGAGAGAGAGAGAGAGAGAGAGAGAGAGAGAGAGAGAGAGAGAGAGAGATGGAATACTGTCTTTATCTGATGACATCCCCTGTCTGATGACGGTTTAATGTTGATATATATATATATAATATATATATATATATATATATATATATATATATATATATACATATATATAGTATATATATATAGTATATATATATATGTATATATATATATATATATATATATATATATATATATTATGAGGTGGCGAGGGTGGCCACTGTGAACGATTTAGTTAGATGGAGTTGCATGGGACATATTCAAGAAGGGAAGATGAGTAGCTGAATGGAAGCCGCTGGGCAGGAGAGGACCTGGTAGACCAAGAGGTTCGTGGATGATGACAATGCGAAGGGAGGTTGGATTGGATCTGAGAATTGGGTTGAGCTTAGAGAGTTGGCACAGGAAAGAGACATATTACGTGTATTCATTGAGGCTTTATGCATCACGTGGTGCCAAAGGATTAAGGAAATATATATATATATATATATATATATATATATATATATATATATATACATATATATATATATATATACACACACACACACATATATATATATATATATATATATATATATATATATATATATATGTATTTACATAAATACAGAATATAAAAGATTTGAAGAGAAATCAGAAATGTAGGCCTAATAATGAACATGAGTAAAACTGAGACAATGTTCAATGAAAATGCAGGAACAAGTAACCAAGGGTAATAGTCAAACCCCTGGAGATTGTTGATGAATATACGGACTTCAGGCAGACAGTAAGGTTTCCCCAGGATATGAAACCGACAATACAAGAAGGATAGGCATGGGATGGAGAGCTTTCGGTAAACAAAATTAGATTAGAAATGTAAAATGTCACTTTCTCTAAAAAGAAAAGTATTCTATCAAATGGTTCTACCAGTATTAACTTATGCATTAGAACCTTGGAGCCTTACTAAATCCTTAGAACATATGCTAGATACAACTCAAATACCTATGGAAAGAAAAATAATGGCAATAACACTAAGAGACAGAAAAGGAGTAACATGAATATGAGAAGAAAAAACATTAGAGGATATTCTAATATGTAAGAAAAATAAATGAACATGGGCAGGGCATATAATGAGAATGACAGATAATAGAGGGACTTTAAGATTAACAGAATTGGTCCCTCGAGATTTCAAATGAAGTAGGGGAAAAAAAAGATGACTGGCACAGAAAGATCTAAACAGACTCGAGTGGTAGGACATGTCTAAGACCTGTGTTTTGCAGTGGACTAGTTACAGCTGATGATATATATAAATATATATATATATATATATATATATATATATATATATATAACAAGAGTTCTTCCACTATACCTATACATCATTTTTTGCATCTTCTATTTTTTTTTTTCAAAACACTTCTAGCCTCAGCCTTTCAACTAACCCGTCCCCCTCCATTATCACCAGACCATCTCAAAACTCTTGTTCGCCCGATCCTCTACGACTCGCCCATCTTTTATATAATACCACATTTCATACCTTTCGATATTTTTATTCCATATCCATATTGCTATCAGTTCATTTCAACCGTTTCAACCATTCACATTATCATTCTATTTTCATATTTTAATTCCTGCACGCATTCCATTTTTGACGCCTAGAAAATCTTTTTCCTCAACCCCTATCTTTTACATGCATCCTGCTGTTTCCCTTGATTTTATAAATAAATTTTGAAGATCACTTCTAATCTCAACTTACTTCCAAGCAATATATCAACTAATCTCTTCCTAAGATTCATAATAGCATTAATTTTTCAATCGGTCATGTTCCCATGTATAACTAGAGGAGCACTCAGTAAAGAGCATGCCTTCGTCATACCAAGCAGTCTTACTTTGCTCTTAAACTCCATTGCGTGCTTGTACTTCCATGTATGATTCATACCTCACAAGTCTACCAAGCTTCGTTGAAACTGCTTTGGTAGTTTTTGCATTAATGTTGTTTACATACAAAAAAATAAACTAACAAAATATTTGCCATTTACTTAACATTGCGATTATTATCAAAATATTGCATGTTGTGCTTTATCCAAAATGTCATAGATTCAACTTGGGTCAGACCCAAAGTTTGGTCGAAATAGGTCCAGTAGTTTTTGTCTAAATTTTCTCACAAACAAATAAACAAACGGCAACAGGGTTGAATACATATATGGCGAAGGTAATAATTTCATTCTTCCTCTGAAAGGTGCGTGTGTGTGTGTTTGTGTGTGTTCCACCAACGCCCTTCTTTCTATCCCACCCAAACCTGAGCTTAACACGACTCATTACAATACTACAAAAGATCTAATGACCCAATTTCCCTGTTAGTTCTTGTTTACCATCAGGAATGCCACCCTCCCCCCCCCCCCCACACACACACACCTACCCGTGCCACCCCATTCTGAGATTATTAAAGCAAGATGGTCTAGTGAGCGATGTTCCTCAAGATAACAAAGGAACTTTCTCGGAAAATCCACTTCCTCTTTGATCTGAGTTTATGCTGTATAAGTCACAGGGTGTGTAGGATTGAACAATTAGGTAAATGGACGTATGTAATTATACATCAATAC
>NC_090755.1:72790305-72800305 GCF_036898095.1 Palaemon carinicauda
GAGTGGTCGAGGGGCAAGCAGTCTCAATATCTCAGGGATTAATTTGTCTATTATTGACATGTAAAATCAATAGAATGCGTTTGCGCGCACTTTCTTTTTCATTACTGTAGACATCCTTTTGCAGCACCCTGCGCGCTGCAAAAGGATGTCTACAGTAATGAAAAAGAAAGTGCGCGCAAACGCATTCTATTGATTTTACATGTCAATAATAGACAAATTAATCCCTGAGATATTGAGACTGCTTGCCCCTCGACCACTCCATACACACTCACTCTCTCTCTCTCTCTCTCTCTCTCTCTCTCTCTCCTCTCTCTCTCTCTCTCTCTCTCTCTCTCTCTCTCTCTCTCTCTCTCTCTCTATATATATATATATATATATATATATATATATATATATATAAGTATATATAAATGTGTGTGTATGTACTTGTGTGTGTATATAAGTGTTTGTGTGTATACAGCATAAATAGCCTACTATTGTACGCAGCCCGTTGAAAATGGCCTGCTAAATATTTATATAGATATGCACACAATCGCACCAACCTCTCACCTCACCACGGTAAGACTAGCTCCTCTCCCAACTATCCGAGGGACTTGAACAGCTGGACGCGACCGGAAAGATACACTCACACACACACATATATATATATAATATATATATATATATATATATATATATATATATATATATATATATATTATATACACAGTATAACAGTATATAATAAGAAAATATGTCTCTCTCTCTCTCTCTCTCCTCTCTCTCTCTCTCTCTCTCTCTCTCTCTCTCTCTCTCTCTCTCTCTCTCTCTCTCTCTGTACCATCAATTATCTGAGGGACTTGAAGAGCTGGACGCGACCAGAAAGATACACACACACACACACACATATATATATATATATATATATATATAATATATATATATATAATCTATATATATACATATATATATTATATATATAGTATAACAGTATATAACAAGAAAATATGGTTCTCTCTCTCTCTCTCTCTCTCTCTCTCTCTCTCTCTCTCTCTCTCTCTCTCTCTCTCTCTCTCTCTCTGTACCATCAATTTAATGCTTAAGATTTTGCAATACGATAAGCTGTCTCCGCCCTCCCTTTTCCCTTCCTGCTTCCCCCTCCTCAATCGTGTTTGCTTTGCCAATGAGGCCAGAGAGTTGCACAAACAATGGCACGCAGGGAATTCATATGTGGTATTCCCGCAGAGTTTGCAGAAGCGCGCAAGGAATGTCTAGGTTAGGATCTTGCCGTGACTTCCCCCCTCCGCGAACGTTGTAGTATTTTCTCTCTTCGACCTTTCTTTTATCTAACTACGTTTTATTTAAAGGGTCTCTCGACCTTCTCCCCTGCAGGGCAAACAATCAATCAGCGACTGCCTATGAGCCATATGTGGGAGTTACCGGGAATTCTATCTTGGGAATCTTTGTTCTTTTTCTTCTGATGTTAAGGATCGTAGTTTTCAGTCAGCAATAAATAAGAATATACGGAAACAATGTCTTTAAAGGATGATATAGCTTTCCTAGAAGAATTTTCGAAAAAGATTAAATGGTTAATTGAGAGAATTTCAGTAAGAGGCGGAAGATCAATCAGTGTTATTATTATTATTATTATTATTATTATTATTACTATTATTATTATTATTATTACAAGCTAAGCTATAACCCTAGTAGGAAAACCAAGATCTTATAAGCTCAAGGGTTCCAACGGGGAAAACAAGCTAGTGAGGAAAAGAAGCAAGGATATAAATAAATTACTAGAGAAGTAATAAACAATCAAAATTAAATATTCTAAGAACAGTAACAATATCAAATTAGAACTTTCATATTATATAAACTAGAAAAACTAGAAGAAAAATAGAGGGAGAAAAATAAGGTAGAACAGCGAGTCCGAGTGTACCCTCAAGCAAGAGAACTCATTTGTTAGATTGATGAATAATAAATTACAAATTAATCATCCAAAACCAATCATTAATTAAGAAAATAAGAGCTAACTTACACTGGGACAACTTAATCAATAATTCTATACTAAGCCCAACAGAAACGTGCTAATGCATATCAACTGTTACCATGTAACGCAACTCTTGTGTATAATAATAATAATAATAACAACAATAATAATAATAATAATAATAATAATAATAATGATGATGATGATGATTATAATGATGATGATGATGATGATAACAGTTATAGCTGAGTGGTGCAGTGTATTGGAGGAACTGACGTAATTATGATGGTGCTTTATGGTAAGCATTTAAAGGTTTAAAGGCCACTTGTGAATAGCAGAGGCAAGGGACAATGACATTGCCCTATCGAGCAGGACAGTGCCCTATAGACTGATCATATTACATAAGATCAGCACCCAAGCCTCCTCTCCACCCAAGCTAGGATCAAGGAAGGCCAGGCAATGGCTGCTGATGACTCAGCAGACAGAGCTATAGGCTCCCACAAACCTCCCATCCATAGCTCACAAGATTGGCGAGGTTACAGTGATCAAAGAAACTAACAAGTCTGAGCGGGACTAGAACCCCCATCTCTGGCAATCACCAGGCAAGGGCGCTACTTCCAGCCCACCACAACCCTATATACACACACACACACACACACACATATATATATATATATATACATATACATATACATATATATATATATATATATATATAATATATACATATACACACAAACAAATTCATTCTTGATTTAACTGCAAAATTGTTTTTTCTCTGAAAGTTTCTCTTAATGCTATTAATTAGATTAATGATAATACGGATAATAATATTGTTAAAAACTCTAAATGTCAAAGGTTACATAAACTTCATGAATACTAACATTCATATAAAACCATGGATTAATTGAAAATAATAATAATAATAATAATAATAATAATAATAATAATAATAATAATAATAATAATAATAATAAATGCTGCACCTTCTATGACTTTCCCTCGAATCGTGTTTAACAAGCAAACATCATTAAACTGGTTTCCAAGCAATTTATCCGAGTAAACCTCTTGAAGCCCGATTTATTTTTGCTTTATTTCTTGTCGGGTTCGCCCGCTCTCTCTCTCTCTCTCTCTCTCTCTCTCTCTCTTGTTCTTAACCTTTTTTTATATGCTACAACTTATTTTAGCTATACCTTAAGAGATTCGTCATTTTTTCGCCGACTCTGTTTACATGTTTTTATTGACATAATTACACTTTCATCAATAAACATGATCCAATCATTCTTTATTTCTTTCCTAATATTTAATTCCGTTTATTTCTTTACAGAATATCTTTATTCAAGTTTATTCAAGTATATTTCTTCTTGACCCCTCGCTTTCCCTTTTCCATTCTTATTTATCTTCATTCTATTTCAATTTGATCCCCAGTTTTCTACTCGTCTTTGTTACAGTTAATTCACTTATACCTTGAAGAGGATATAGAACACAGGAGGGGACTGAGAAAATGAATAAAACAAAAGTCAAATAAATCTAGATGGATAAGGAAGACTTAGATACAAACAAAAGAAACCAGATGAAGACGGAAAGGGAACAATGAAAATTAAACCATATAAATGAAAATTGAATTTTTTTTTTTTTCATTTATAAAGAACCAACGATTCCATCAGCCACAGTAGACCATAAAATAAAACTCTCTGTATTAAAGGAAGTTTCATCACCAGTAAAGGTTTAAAGATTTTAAAGGCCACTCATTAATGGCAGAGGAAAGGGACAGTAACATTACCCTAGCTAGCAAGTCAATAACCTAGAGACCATATATACATATGATCAGCGTCTAAGCGTCCTCTCCACTCAAGCTAGGACTGCAATGGCTTCTGATGACTCGGCAGGTAGACCGATAGGGGGCCCCCACAAACGCCGCATCTTTAGCTCACGAGGATGGATGTTCCAGATACTACAAGAAACTATCGAGCTTGAGAGTCACTCGAACCCCAGTCAGACAGAACGTCAGGTAGGGACGTTTCCAATAGGCCACCACAAGAATAATTGCTTGGTTTATACGGAATGAGAAATTGCCACAAGTTTGAACGAAAACAGAACTCCAGATGAGATGATGCAAATAATTTAAAGTGGAAAGGGAATAGCAGTTGACGATCGCCAGAAGTTTCAGGTAAAATAGAAATTGCGAATGAAGATAAAAACCAGATAGGGAAAATGAAACAAAAGAGAAGCCAAAAGCCAGCTTCATAACATGATGGAAATTCGTAGAATGGTAAACAAGAGAGCGAAGCTGTGATCTAAATATGCCATGGAAAATAATATCTCCACACAACCTTTAAAACAGACATACATATTACACATTTACGATGAATATTTGATATCTACGAATAGCAATATATTTTTTTTTAATTTAAAGTACAACTATAGTCGAAAACTCTACTCGGATAAAAAAACGAAAGAGTAGGCGTGTTTAATGTGATTTACTCAAAAGGCTGCTAATAAAGCAAGTGTACTTGAGATTTCCAAGCCTTTTTGACGAAGTAATTAGCCCATCCTATTAAAACATAAATGAATCATTCTCAGCATCTCTCACGACCCCTACTCATCCCAGTCTTGGAGCCTCGACATCTGATTTTTTTTAAAGGTTTAAAGGCCTCTCATGATTGTCAGAGATAATGTATAGTGAAATTGCTCTAGTTAGCGAGACAATGTACTAAAGACTAATCATATATACACACAGTATAATCCGTACCCAAGCCCTCTCTCCTTCCAAGAAAGTTACAGACAGCCAAATGCACTGCCAACAATTCATTGTCGAAGGTAGAGTAACCGGATTCCTCCTTGGACCGTTTTCTACAGAAAAAAAAAAAACCAATGTGCGAGGCATTGACCACCTGCTCGAATACTGCACCAATAGCGACGTCGCTGGCATCGGTGGAGAGAAGGAAAGGGGCATATCGCATGGGAAAAGTGAGAGCAGCAGCGGTTGATAGCACATTTCTCTGTGTTGCAGAAGGCCGCTCCTTGAAAGGGACCCCACTTCTGGTCCTTTGGCTTGCCCTTGGGAGAGTCATAGAGGGGGGCAAGAGTAACGGCGATGGCTGACAGGAAACGGTGATGATAGTTGATCATGACCAAGAATTCTTGCAGTGCTTTGGCGGTTGAGGGTGTGGGGAAGTTATGAACAGCTGCTATCTTCTCAAGGAGGATTGGACGCCTTCAGGAGTGATGCGATGCCCTAAGAATGATACTTCATTGGCGCCAAAGGTACACTTGTCATACCGGACTACAAGGCTGTTCTATTGTAGGTTGTTGATAACAATGCATAGGTGATAGAGGTATTTCTCTTTAGAGGAAGAGAACACAAATATGTTGTCCAGAAGAGGAAGTCCGCTAAGATGCCATCCTTGAGGCATTGAAAAGTTGCCCCAAAATTACGAAGGCCAAAACAGGAGTAATTAAAGGTGTATGTACCGTAGGGGGGGAGTGATGGCAGTCTTAGGGATATCTTCTGGGTTCATGAGTACCTGATAATAACCCTTCAAGGGGTCGAGCATGAAGAAAACCTTCGCTTTGTGCAAGTAGGATGTAATGTTGGCAATGTTTGGGAAGGGGTAGTGATCCAGTTCTGTTTGCATGTTCAGACACCTGCAATTCCCACAAGGGCACAGGCAACCATCTTTCTCCAGGAGGATGTGTAAGGGTGACGACCATGGGCTTGAGGCCTTTTGGCAAAGATCCATTACTTCCATTTTGGCAAACATTTGTTTAGCGGCTGCCAAATGATCCGGTGTCAGACGCCTGAATCTTGCGAACACAGGGGCCCCATAATCTTGATATGATGATAAATATCATGGTTGGCGGGATCTTTGGTACTTTGGTAAAGTTCTGGATGAAAGACTTCCGGGTACGACATGAGGAGGCGTGCATAGGCATCTGTTGGTGCACTGATGTGGACAGCAAGGTCGGAGGGGGTGGGTTGAAAAGGTGTTGACGAGTACGAGTCTACGTTGACTAACTGTCAGTGAGGAACATCAAACAGGAGTTGGAAATTGGAAAGGAAATCTGCTCCCAGGATTGGCAATGTGACTTTTGCACTGAGAAAATTCCAATGATATCTAGCACTCCCAAACAATAATGTGAGGATCTCGTACCCAATGGTGGAGATCACAGTTTTTTTGGCAGCTACCAGGTGGACATCAGCAGGCTTAGAATGACTATGTCGTGTCCTAGAGAATGACTTTGATATAAGAAAATGGAAAGCATCAGTGTCTACCAAAAACCGCACGCCAGTACCTACATTATGTAAAGTTAAAAGATTAGTGATAGGGGAGGCCACGGCCACAAACAATGGCCTACTTACAAGTTTTTTGGCCACTGACAACTGTTTGCAGCAGCTCCAAATCTGGAGTGGTAGTAGCATAATTGCGGCCAATAAATATCAGTAAGTAGCAGGAGAAGTCTTTGGTTGGGATGTGAGTTAGGGGTGGCATATATGTAGGGAGTGGGCAGCTTTGTCACTGATCCGGCATATTATGGGGTGGGTGTCTGTATCCTACTACACTCAGATCAGCTTCAGTCGATGTTGAATAATTGTCCTCTTCGTCAAAAGTTGAGGTGTTGAAGGAGGTCTTGAAGGTATTAAAGTGGCTGTCCATAAGGGTGTCAACTTTGGTCATCAGGTCCTTCAGAGGCAAAATATCAACACCAGGGATGGTAGCATGTACAGGTTCGGGTGGGTATTGTACATAAAAGGCATGAAGTAAGTTCACCTCCAGAGGAAAGACATCTGCAGAAGGTTGCATGTAAACAATATTGGTAATGTTCCTGAGGACGAGCAGACTTTAGGTCCCCCAATGGTTGTTGAGAGGGCTGAAAACGCTTGACTATACGGGCAGCTGGCGATGATGAGTACTGCTTCAGGAAGGATATTTTGAAGGCGTTGTATGCTATTGGGGTGTCCGCTTGGTCGCAAAACCAATCAGAGATTTCTGAGAAAGTGTCCTCAGAGATTGCCGCAAGGACATAGTCTATTTTGGTGCTTGAGTCACACACTTGATGAGAAACTGAACTTCACCGCAATGAAACCAGGCAAATGCCTCTGCACTAGCAAAGGGCAGTACTTTCATGGATGTGGCGTGGATAGAAGAGTCAGGGTCGGAGAATAGCATCGTCTAACAGTAGGGCACACCATTGAGGGGGAAGGCAGAAGTGACCTGGTTCTCCAGCGGTCATCAATTGTGCAAGGTGGCCATTAGGTTATAACAGAGAGGCGAGGTGAATGCAACTAACATTCATATAACCGATAACGAGTTTATATAGAAGCAGATCGGAGCAACAATGTCACAAACACTCAAACAAACTGATACATGCAAAAGCAAGCTTAAACAGGTTCTGTTATCAGTGCGGGGGAGAGCAAGAGATACAAAAGAACGGAAATACCATTACAGTGTACGAGCTCTCTCTCTCTCTCTCTCTCTCTCTCTCTCTCTCTCTCTCTCTCTCTCTCTCTCTCTCTCTCTCTCTCAAATGTTTCTAAACTTTGCAAATAAGCTCCCTTTGTTAAAACAGATCCCTTTGTCTCTTAAAAACTTTCGTCTCCCACAATTCAATAATGGTCTTCCAATACGGAAGCCTTACCGGAAAATGAAATTTTATAAATGTATATCATTAAAAGCAATGACATTATTGGTGATAGCATGGTTCCTACTGAAATTCTCATATTTCGTAGACGACTCCTGTTCTATTTCAAACTGTTTTGAGTTACAAATACTGGCGTAACGCAATATTCTTAAAGAAAAATTATCAAAAAACAGTAGAAGTTTAGTATAAATTTAATGCCAGTCAACTAAGACATTAACAATAATAATAATAATAATAATAATAATAATAATAATAATAATAATAATAATAATAATGAGCCTAAAAATCGTGATGTCATTTAGATAACCTCAATAAATTTGCTGATGGTGCAAGGAATTTTCATGACATAGAGGAGTCTTAAGAACATTGTCCCTATCCAGCCCCCCCCCCCCCCAACCCCTCATCCCATATGTTTATGCTATGTTTCCTGTTTCGAAGGGTTAATCATAGTCAAAGTTAAAAGAATATGAAAGTGATTAAGACAACGCAAATATCAATCCGAGCTTGTTTGAGTTATGCAAAAGTAATGACAACTGCAGCAAGAAGTAATTATAATGCACCTTAACCATTTTGGGGATTAAAATAATGCGAAACTTTGTGATGCACCGGAATTCATGAGACGAAGGACTACCATAGCCATCTTCGAAACCTTTCCTCCGTTTTCCACATTCCATCACAAAACTGGTCTGCTTTTCCCGAGAGAATAACGTACGTGATTCCTCCTCCTCCTCCTCCTCCTCCTCCTCCTCCTCCTCCCCCTCCCCCTCCCCCCCTCCTCCTCCTCCTCCTCCTCCTCCTCAGCAGCAGCAGCAGCCTTGGGGCTGGGATGGGAGAGAGAGGATAGAGGATATTTATATTTAATGGCCAGAACATGCCGTAAAGTTTTTTCTAACTTCGGGGACTCTGGAGAATGTTAACAATCTGATTCACAACAAATATTTAGGGGTTGAGGTTTACTACCTTCGTAGTTTCTTCTACACTAACTACGACCCACCTCAGTTGATTAACCACCAGAAAAGTATTCACTACTCAGGTCAACATTCCTTAAAAAGGAAATAGAAATAAATTGATTAGATTTTCTACCTCACCCACATATGACCTAAGGCCTCAACTAATGTAGGCCTGCGCCTCTATGCATCATCACAGGCATAACAAGGTGCGAATATGAAGTGTGCTATCCAGTCTAATCAGCTATGTACATAGCAACTAAATATTTGTATTTATATATAAATAAAATGTTACAGGGTTCTATGAGAGTGAAGTCCATTCAGGTTAGGATGTGTCCCTGGTGCTGTAAATTGCCAATGGGGTATGTAGGAGATACCACCCTAAGTTAGGTTAGAAAGTATCCCGTGAACAGACAGTAGAATGGGAAGCCGCGATACTCGTGTGTGACCTTTCTGGCTATTAATTTCAAAGGTCAATTCTTATCAGAGAATGATTTAGAAAATAGGAGCATTGTTGCAGAAAATTGAATAAAGATTCCAGTATGCCAGCAAGAATTTCACCAAAGTACATTGCAGAGATACTGAGAGTAAGTCGGGTATCCAGGGTCAACCTGTCTAATCACCTTTCAATGACATATATTTCTAGAATCTGGAGGTTTCAATCTTTCTCTGTATTCCACCTTTGTCTTTTACCACTGGATTCGAACGATTAGCCACATCAGCCACGCAAACACACATAGAACATGGCCACGGAATAATAGAGTAACAAGAAACTTAGTTACTTATCTGGACTTATCAGTGAACCTAAACATCTTTAAGTTTGGTCCGTAGTTAGACAGGTGACCACTAAAGAATTCAGACGTTTCACAGACAGGTGACAATTTACAGTCATAGCACAGAACTAACAGCCTCATCGCAACGTTTAATCCAGTAATATTGCTGTAGAGTTATAGAACACCCAAGTAAAAATTCGTCGAATGTAAATATGTTTACATGAAAATATTGACTTATACCTCGAAGATAGGGACGATCAATCGGTGGACGAATTTTGGATTGAAACTCCCAAATCCTTATAACTTCGAGTATCACCATTTGAATAAAGAGGCTGTACAGAGGAATACATAGGCTCTCTCTCTCTCTCTCTCTCTCTCTCTCTCTCTCTCTCTCTCTCTCTCTCTCTCTCTCTCTCTCTCTCTCTCTCTCTCTCTCTCTTTATATATATATATATGTATATATATATATATATATATATATATACATATATATATATATATATATATATATATATATATATATATATACTGTATATATACAGAGAGAGAGAGAGAGAGAGAGAGAGAGAGAGAGAGAGAGAGAGAGAGAGAGAGAGAGAGAGAGAGATCTACGAAATGAAAAATGAAAAGCACCCTGTTTCTCCAACTATGGCTGTAGCGTAGCTCGTACA
>NC_090755.1:72802805-72900305 GCF_036898095.1 Palaemon carinicauda
TAAAAAGACTCATGTCCGCCTGGTCAACAAAAAAGCATTTGCTCCAACTTTGAACTTTTGAAGTTCTACTGATTCAACCACCCGATTAGGAAGATCATTCCACAACTTGGTAACAGCTGGAATAAAACTTCTAGAGTACTGCGTAGTATTGAGCCTCGTGATGAAGAAGGCCTGGCAATTAGAATTAACTGCCTGCCTAGTATTACGAACAGGATAAAATTGTCCAGGGAGATCTGTTGGGGGTAACAGTCCCTGCCCTACTTTCTATTCATCTGATTTCGATGAATACATAATGTGTGTGGTGTGGCGTAACTTTACTTGAAAAGAAATATACATAAAAATAACAAAATTAAAAAATGGGGAAAATTATAGAACCAGAAAATAAGAAAATAGTTCTTATTGTTTGTTCATGTAAATTTCAAGATATGAAAAAAGGAAAAAAATATTGAATGTAATAATGTTATTACTTTATTTTCTATTTTCAAGAACTTACTCGTAAGACGTGCAGTTAAACAAACAGTAAATGGAAAGCAATTGTTTGAGGCAGTTAAAGAAAGGAAACAAATAGAAATACTTTCGCCATACTCTGGGTCTGAAGAAGGAACTTGATGAAATTGATGTTTACTTATCAGTAACCAATTATGCATGTAATATTTAAATGTTAGTATCGTACTATGATGTAAAAACATAGCTAATATACATATTTTTCACTGTCTTGGACACAACATTTTCCAATGATAAACAGTTTTAGCACTGTTTGCTTTCCAAACTTCAGATACAGTTTTTAGCTTGAATTTTACAGTACTGTATATTTCCAAGCAGATCTTTTGTCTAAAGTGAAAAAAAGGGGAAAATGTAGTAACATATTAGTCATATTCTACGCAATGTTAAAGGTAACAACTATGGAAATTGTTTGATATTTTTCAAAGGCTGAAATGCAACTATTGTTATCCGAATCAGTGGTTCATAACAAAACAGTTGCTTTTCGTTCTGTTATTTATAGTCGTATGAGTTACTGACACTTTTATCGTTATATATTAATTTTCTAACTAGCCGACCTAGAATTTGGGCAAAAGAGATGCAGGAAAAGAATTCAGATAATTGTAATTAGGTCTCAAAAAAAAAAATTAACTCACATGATACATAATGAAATAATTTCAGACGGGTAAAATTTTGAGTCCCACAATATGAGATATCGCAGTGGTAGGCCTACAAACATTAATTTTTCCCCTTCTTTAGCCGTTTTAAGCAATTGATATTGTTTTCCTTCTAAGCATAGAGTGTCTGTGAATTATTTTTGGTCACATGGATAATATAATAAAAGATTTGAATAAGCTTTCAAGGCAACAGCAAAGTCCCGAGGGTGCCAAATAGAAAGACAGCTAGACTTTAATCAACCAAGAGAGCAGATACACTTTACAATGGGTATTCAACAACTGAATATATCAATGTAATTAACCAGTTCATGGCAAAAAATCTACAAAGTTTGAAAAACCACTATGTATAGCATTTACAGACTATAAGAGAGCTTTTTATTCTATCAAAACTTCAGCAGTAACAGAAGCGCTTCAAAGACTAGGAATAGATGAATCTTACGTTAGAATAATTGAAGATATCTATACAGGAAGTACAGCAATCCTAAAACTACATAAAGTTAGCGAGGAATTTCCGATTGAAAAAGGAGTTAGATAACGAGACCCCATCTCTCCTAAATTATTCACAGCATGGCTAGAAGTAGTTTTCAAAAATTCAGATTGGGAAAAGGTTGGAATCAACATTAATATGAAATACCTTAACAACTTAAGACACGGAGATGACATAGTTGTGTTTAGTGAATCATGGGAAGAATTGCAAAAGACGAAAGAGGATTAGAATAGAGAAAACAGAAAAGTAGGACTGAAAATGAATATGAGTAAAACTAAGATAGTCTTCAATGAAAATTCAGAGAGACATCAAATAAGGGTTATGGACGAACCTCAAGATATTGTTAATGAATATACATACTTAGGGCAAACAGTGTTTCCCAAGGACATGAGACCGAAATTAAAAGGATATGCATGGGATGGAGGACTTTTAGTAAACAAAGCGAGATTATGAAACGTTGAGTGACCATTTCTCTAAAAAGAAAAGTATTCAATCAGATGGTCCTACCAGTATTGACTTATGCAGCAGAAACTTGGAGCCTTAATAAAGCCTTAAAAAATAAGCTAGTTACAACTCAAAGAGCTCAAAAAAAGAGTAACATGGGTACGAGAGCAAACTAAAGTAGAGGATATTCTAACAACATGCAAGAAAAGAAATGGACATGGGCAAGGCATATAATGAGAATACATGGAATTCATATATATATATATATATATATATATATATATATATATATATATATATATATATATATATATATATTATATATATATGTGTGTATATATATATTTATATATACATATCTATGAATAACTAAATCAATGATATAAACAAAATAACTTAAAAACATAGTAACATCCATCCTGATGTGCTGAAAGAAGTCTAAAATAATCCTGGTTTTCGATATCATCTAAGCCTCATGTATGCATTTTTTTTTTTTACTTTTCTATGACCAATTTAAGCTGTGTTTTAACAACATATAATTAACAGCGTATGGCTGACAAAAATTCCTCCTAATTTATATAGTATTATTTGCCTATTTCTGACATTAAATTTCTTGTTTTGACTCGCATAGGTTGGCAATATTTTACGGTTAATATATTTGGTGTCAAATTTAACGTTTTCGCATTTAACGAAATTTGCGAATAGCAAACACGAGAATAAGAACAGTCTAAAAATTATACACAGTCTAGCAGTAAATTCACCAAAAAAAGATTAAAATAAATACACACACAAAATAACATAAGTCAAAATAGTGATGAACAAAAACACATTTAGAAAAGATGTATGTATTTTTATCAGATGTTTTCACTTACATAAAATCAAGAGTTAAACATCAAAGATTTTAACAAAACTTCGAATCTATTTTAAAGGAAGAAAAATCGTTAAAGGATTCTCTTACTTCTACTGGACCGTCTTTCCCCTATTTATATGATTTAATTGAAACTCGTGAAACAGGAAATCCCACAAGACCAATTAGTAGTGCAACATGATCTATTGATCATAAATTATCAAAATAATAATTCCCCTAAAAGTAGTGGTCAAATAGCCTCTAAAGCTAGAGGTAAGTAACCTTGAAATAGAGATCAAAGAGCCCCTAATGCTAAAAGTAAAGCATATAAAATAGAGGTGAAATAATCTCTAATGCTGGAAGTATGGCACCTCAAAATAGAAAACAACGAGCCTCTAATGCTACAGGTGAGGCATCACAGAATGAAGATCAAAGAGCCTCTAAGGCTCGAGATAAGGCACCCCAAAATAGGCCAAAGAGCCTATAATGCTAGAGATAAGGCACCTTAAAATATAGGTCAAAGAATCTCTAAAAGTCACCTTAAAATAGAGGTCAAATAGCCTCTAATGCTAGAGGTAAGTCGACTTAAACTAAAGCTCAAATAGCCTCTAATGCTAGAAGTGAGTCGCCTTAACCTAAAGGTCAAAGAGTCTCTAGTGCTAGAAGTAAGTCCCCTTAAAACAGAGGTCAAATAGCCTTTAATGCTAGAGGTAAGTATACCTAAAAGAGAGGTCAAATAGCCTTTACTGCTAGAGGTTTCGCCTCAAAATAGAGATCAAAGAGCCTCTAATGCTAGAGATCAGGCACCTTAAAATACAGGTCAAAGAACCTCTAACACTAGAAGTAAGTCACCTTAAAATAGAGGTCAAATAGCCTCTAATGGTGGAGGTAAGTCAACTTAAAATAGAGGCCAAATAGCCTCTAAGGCTAGAAGGGGGTCACCCGAAAACAGAAGTCAAAGAATCTCTAATGCTAGAAGTAAGTCACCTTAAAATAGTGGTCCAAGAGCCTCTAATGCTAGAAATAAGGCACATCAAAATAGGTCAAAGAACCTATAATGCTAGAGATAAGGCACCTTAAAATATAGGTCAAAGAATCTCTATTGATAGAAGTCACCTTAAAATAGAGGTCAAATAGCCTCTAATGCTAGAGGTAAGTCGACTTAAACTAAAGGTCAAATAGCCTCTAATGCTAGAAGTGAGTCACCTTAACATAAAGGTCAAAGAGTCTCTAATGCTAGAGATAAGTCACCTCAAAATAAAGGTCAAAGAATCTCTAATGCTAGAAGTAAGTCCCCTTAAAATAGAGGTCAAATAGCCTTTAATGATAGAGGTAAGTCAGCCTAAAAGAGAGGTCAAATAGCCTCTACTGCTAGAGATCAGGCACCTTAAAATACAGGTCAAAGAACCTCTAACGCTAGAAGTAAGTCACCTTAAAATAAGAGGTCAAATAGCCTCTAATGGTGGAGGAAAGTCAACTTAAAATAGAGGCCAAATAGCCTCTAAGGCTAGAAGGGGGTCACCCGATAACAGAAGTAAAAAAATCTCTAATGCTAGAAGTAAGTCACCTTAAAATAGAGGTCCAAGAGCCTCTAATGCTAAAGGTAAGGCACCTCAAAATAAAGGTTAAAGAGCCTCTAATGCTAGAGATAAGGCACCTCAAAATGGAGGTCAAAGAGCTCCTAATGCTAAAGATAAGGTACCTCAAAATACAGGTCAAAGAACATCTAAAATTAAAGGTAAAATAGCCTCTAAGGCTAGAAGTATGTCACCTTAAAACAGAAGTCAAATAGCCTCTAATGCTAGAGGCGAGTCACCTTAAAATATAGGTCAAATAGCCCCTAATGCTAGAGGTGTGTCACTTCAAAATAGAGGCCAAAGATCCTCTAATGCTAGAGGTAAGGCACCTCAACATAAAAGTCAAAGAAATTTTAATAGTGGATGTATGGCTCCTCAAAATAGACGTTAAAAAGCCTCTAATGCTAGAGATAAGGCACCTCAAAATAGAGATCAAAGAGCCTCTAATATTAGAGGCAAGGCACCCAAAATGGAGGTAAAAGATCCTCTAATGCTAGAGATACGGCACCTCAAAATACAGGTCAAAGAACCTCTGATGCTAGAGGTAAGGCACCTTAAAATAGAGGTCAAATAGCCTCTAATGCTAGAGGTAAGTCAACTTAAAATAGAGATCAAAGAACCTGTAATGATAAAAGTATGGTACCTAAAAATAAGATCACATAGCCTTTAATACTAGATGTAAGGCACCTAACAATAAAAGGTCACATAGCCTTTAATGCTAGATGTAAGGCACCTCAAAATATATGGCATAGGGCCTCATGCTAGAGATGAGGCACCTCAAAATAGAGATCAAAGAACCTCTAATGTTAGAGCTAAGTCACCTTAACATAGAGGTCAAAGAGCATCAAATGTTAGAGATAAGGAAACTCAAAAAAGAGCTGAAAGAGCCTCTAATGCTAGAAATCAGGCACCTCAAAACAAAAGTCAAAGACCCTCTAATGCTAGAGGTAAGTGACCTCAAAATAGAGATCAAAGAATCTCTAGATAAAGCACCTCAAAATAAAGGTAAAAGAGCCACTAGTCCTAGAAGTATGGCACCTCAAAATAGAGATCAAAGAAACTCTAATGCTATACTTATGGCGTTTTAAAATAAATGTCAAAGAGCCTCTAATATTAGAGGTAAGGCACCTCCAAATATAGATCACAGAACCTCTAACGATAAAGGTATGGTACCTCTGAATAAAAGTCAAAAGAACCTCTAATGCTAGAGGTAAGGCACCTCGAAAAAGAGATAAAAGAACCTCTAATGCTGGAACTATGGTACCTCAAACTAGAGGTCAAAGAACATCTAATGCTAGAGGTAAGGCACCTCAAAAAAGAAGTCAAAGAGCCTCTAATGCTAGAAGTAGGGCACCTCAAAATAGACGTCAAAGAGCATTTAATGCCAGAGGTAAGGAATCTAAAATTAGAGGTAAATAAACATCTAATGATAGATATAAGGCACCTCAAAATAGAGGTCAAAGAAGCTCTGATGCTAGAAGTAAGGCACCTTAAAATAGAGGTCAAATAGCCTCTAATGCTAGAGGTAAGTCACCTTTAAAAAGAGGTAAAAGAGCCTATAATGCTAGAGGTAAGTCAACTTAAAAGAGAGATCAAAAAGCCCCTAATACTGGAAGTAGGGCACCTCGAAATAAAGGTCAAAGAGCCTTTAATGCTAGAGGTAAGACACCTCATAAAAGAGGTAAAAGAGCCTCTAGTGCTAGAAGTATATCACATCGAAATAGAGGTCAAAGAACCAGTAACGCTAGAAGTGTGGCACCTCAAAATACAGGTCAAAGAGCCTCTAATAATAGAGGTAAGGCCCCTCAAAAAAAGAGGTAAAAGAGCCTCTAGTGCTAGAAGTATATCACCTCGAAACAGAGGTCAAAGAAACTCTAATGCTAGATGTATGACGTTTCAAAATAAATGTCAAAGAGCCTCAAATATTAGAGGTAAGGCACCTAGAAATATAGATCAAAGAACCGTTAATGATAGAGGTAAGGCACCTCAGAATAAAAGTCAAAGAACCTCTAATGCTAGAGGAATGACACCTTGAAATAGAGATCAAAGAACCTGTAATGCTAGAAGTATGGCACCTCAAAATAGAGGTCAAAGAGCCTCTAATACTAGAGGTAATGCCCCTCAAAAAAAGAGGTAAAAGAGCCTCTAGTGCTAGAAGTATGTCACTTTGAAATAGAGGTCAAAGAAACTAATGCTACACATAAGGCGTTTTAAAATAAATGTCAAAGAGCCTCTAATATTAGAGGTTAGGCACCTCCAAATATAGATCAAAGAACCTCTAATGAGGTAAAGCCTCGGAATAGAAGTCAAAGAACCTCTAATGCTAGAGGAAAGGCACCTTGAAATAGAGATCAAAGAACCTGTAATGCTAGAAGTATGGCACCTCAAAATAGAGGTCAAAGAGCCTCTAATACTAGAGGTAAGGCACCTCAAAAAAGAGGTCAAAGAGATTCTAATGCTCGAGGTAAGGCACCTCAAATTAAAGGTCAAAGAATCCCTAATACTTGAGGTAAGGTACCTTAAAAAAAAGAGGTCAAAGAGCTTCTAATGCTTGAGGTAAGGCACCTCAAATTAAAGGTCAAAGAATCCCTAATACTAGAGGTAAGGCACCTCAAAATAGGGGCCAAAGAGCCTCTATGGGTAGAAGTATGGCACAGCAAAATAGAGGTAAAAGAACCTTCAATGCTAGATGTATGGCACTTCAAAATAAAGGTCAAAGAGCCTCTAATATTAGAGGTAAGGCAACTCGAAATATATAAAAAAAACTCTAATGCTACAGGTAAGGCACCTTGGAAGAGAGGTAAAAGAACCTCTAATGCTAGAGGAATGGCACCTCAAAATAGAGGTCAAAGAGCCTCTAATGCTACAGGCAATGCACCTCAAAATTGAGGTCAAATTGCCTCTAATGCTACAGGCAATGCACCTCAAAATTGAGGTCAAAGAGCCTCTAATGCTAAAAGTAGGGCACCTAAAAATAGAACATTTAATGCTAGAAGTAAGGCACCTCCAATTATATGTCAAAGAACATCTTTGAGTAGAAGTATGGCACCTTAAACTATAGGCAAAAAACCTCTAATATTAGAAGTAAAGCAACTGAAAATAGAGCTCAAAGAATCTCTAATGCTTAGAAGTGTGGCACCAAAAAGTAGATGTTAAAGAACATATATTTCAAGATGTATGGCACCTGAAAACATGGGTAAACCCCTCTAAAGCTAGAAGTATGGCACCTGAAAATTGAGATCAAAGCACCTCCAATCCAATAAAATATGGCACTGGAAAACAGCCGTCAAAGAGCATATAATTGTAGAAGTATGGTAACTCAAACTAAAGGTCAAAGAATCTCTAATACTAGAAATTTGGCACCTCAAAATAAAGGTCAAAGAACCTATAATGCTAGAAGCATGACACCTCAAAATAAGAGGCCAAAGAGCCTCTAATGCTAGAAGTAGGGCACCTCAAAATGATCCAAAGAGGTGTTCCAGGTAAGCCACCTCAAAATATAAGCCAAAGAGGCCCTCGTACTAGAATTTGCATCTCAAAAGAGAGGCCAGATAGGTTAAAATACTTCTAGTGCTAGAAATATGGCACCTAAAAATAGAGGTCAAATACCCTCTAATCCTAGTGGTAAGGCTACTTGAAATAGAAGGCAAAGAGCCTCTAATGCTAGTTAGGGTACCTCAAAATATTGGAGAAAGAGGCGCTAGAGGTAGGGCACCTCAAATTAAGGGTAAAAAACGTGATAAGAGATAGGGTACCTCAAAATTTAAGCCAAGGAACCTCTAATGCTATAGGTATGGCTCCTCGAAAAAGAGGACAAAGAAGCTCTAATGCTAGTAGTTATGGGACCTCAAAATAGATGTTAAAGAACCTCTAATGCTAGAAATATGGTAAGGCACCTCAAATTAATGGTCAAAGAGGTGCTAGACGTAGGGCACCTCAAAATATAAACCAAAGAGCTCATCATACCAGAAGTATGACACCTCAAGATAGGGCAACTCAAAATAGAGGTTAAAGAGCCTCTAATGCTATAGGTAAGGCCTCCCTGAAATAGAGGTCAAAGAGCCTCTAATTCTAGAAGTATGGCACCTCAGAATAGAATTAAAAGAACTTCTAATGCTAGAAGTATGGCACATCAAAATAGAGGTTAAAGAAACTATAATCCTGGAAGAATGGTAACTCAAAATAGTTGTTAAATAGCCTCTAATGATAGGGGTAAGGCACCCCGAAATACAGGTTAAACACCCTCTGATAGAAGTATGGCACCTCAAAATAAGAATTAAAAGAACTTCTAATGCTAGAACTATGGCATATCAAAATAGAGGTCAAAGAACCTCTAATGCTAGAAGTATGGCACCTTAAAATGAAAGTCAAAGAACCTTTTTTGCTAGAAGTATGGCACCCTAAAAATAGAGGCCAAATACCCTCTAATCTTAGCGGTAAAGCACCTCAAAATAAAGACAAATAGTCTCTAATTCTAGGGGTAGGGTACCTCAAAATATGGACCAAAGAGGTGCTAGAGGTAGGGCATCCCAAATTAAGGGTCAAAGAAGTGATAGAAAGGGCGCCTCAAAATATAAGCCAAGGAGCCACTAATGCTAGAGCGAAGACTCCTCAAAAAGAGGGCAAAGAACCTCTAATGCTAGTATTTAAGGCACCTCAAAATAGAGGTTTAAAAGCTTCTCGTGGTAGATGTAAGGCACCTCAAAATAGAGGTCAAAGAGCCGTAAATGCTAGAGGTGAGGAATCTCTAAATGGAGGTCAAAGAACCTCTAATATAAGAGGTAAAGCACTTCAAAACAGAGGTAAAAGAGCCTCTAATACTAGAGGTATGGCACCTCAAAATATGGGCCAAAGAGGTGTCAGTTGTAAGTTGACCGCCTGAGAGTTATTAGGCCCTTTGACTAACCAGACAGTACTACATTGGATCCCTCTCTCTGGTTACAGCTTATTTTTCCTTTGCCTATGCATAAAGCTAATAGTCTGGCCTATTCTTTCCACATTCTCCTCTTTTCTCATACATATGACAACACTGAGAATACCAAACAATTCTTTGCTCAAGAAGAATTGTTCAGTAGCTACTCTTGTTAAGGTTAGAAGAGACTCTTCAGTCATGGTCACCAATTCCTCTAGGAGGACATTCCAATATTAAACCATTGTTCTTTAGTCTTGGGTAGTGCCATAGCCTCTGTACCATGGTCTTCTAAGGCCTTGGATTAGAGTTTTCTTGCTTGAGGGTACACTCAGGCACACTATTTTCTTTCCATTGTTCATATATGACAGATTTATTTTAACATTGTTACTGATCCTATTATTTATTATAGCCTACATAGTTTATTTATTACCTTATTTCCTTTCCTCACTGTTTTCAAGTATAATTTAGATGAATGCTAAAAACATTAACTAATGTAAATGAGCAGGAAGTAGGGCGGCGGTCGCCAACCTATGACCTCGTCTCCCCAATCCTTGGGCAGTGTGGGAAGCAGTTCGAACTGCTTTCCTCATTATTGATGTTTGCTGACCCAAGCACACGTATACTAAATCTGTTTCCATGTCAACAGGTACAACGGGGAGAAAGGATGTAGGGTGAGAACCAGTCTGATGCAGTTGCATAAGCTGCCACTGCTACCCTTAGATGAGACAAGCCCTCAGACCCCCTAGCAATGTGCGGGGAATATGAACAGCTAGGAAGCAAAGATTATCCCAGTTAAATATGAGTTACTTCAAGTCCGAGTCATGAGTGGGCAACCCTTAATAGGCCCACCTGCCATAGTAAGCCTATCTCAGTCATGACTTGCGGCGATACGCCACGAGACGTTCACAAACTGTTCTTTTTTGTTGTAAAAATCTTATTTATATAACTGTCTCCCCGGAAGTCCGCTCTCCCCATGTGTGCCAGTAATTTACAAGTTAACTACCTGTTCCAGTAATATAAAAAGCAGAGAGACTTATATCTCTTCTGTTGTGTAATTCACAAGATTTGAAGTTCTATGACACTCGCTTTGAAGAAGATTTTTGCTCATGTTTCTGTGAAAATTACCTTAGAAAATAAATCCTCTTACGATGTAAAAGCCGTCTAATTCACCGTCTCTCATCATTTATCATGAAATTCCCCCTGCTATGTGATACTGGGCTATTTTCTCTGTTGACGCCCTAGGGCTTAGAGCATCCTGCTTTTCCAACTAGGGTTGTAGTTTAGCAAGTAATAATAATAATAATAATAATGATAATAGAAGCAATAAAAATAATAATAATAATGAAAATAATAAATAATAATAATAATAATAATATTGTCGAGGTAGGGCGCCTTAAATTAGGGGTCAAAGAGGTGCTAGAGGAAAGGCACCTTTAAATATAAGACAAAGAGACCCTCTTACTAGACGTATGGCACCTCAAAATAGAGGTCAAAGAGCCTCTAATGCTAGAGGTAAGGCGCCTCAAAATACAGGTCAAATAACCTCCAATGCTGCAAGTATGGCACCTCAAAATAGAGGTGAACGAACCTCTAATGCAAGAGGTAAGGTGCCTCAAAATAGTGTCCAAAGATGTGCTAGAGTTAGGCCACCTCAAATTAGGGGTCAAAGAGGTGCCGGAGTAAAAGCACCTAAAAATATAGGTCAAAGAGCCTCTAATATATGAGGTAAGGCACCTCAAAATAGAGGTAAAAGAACCTCTAGTTTCATAGGTAAAACACCTCAAAATAGAGATCAAAGAACCTATAATGCTAAAGGTAAGGAGCATGAAAATAGAGGCAAAAAAGCCTCTAATGCAAGAGGTAAAGCATCTAAAAGTAGAGGGCAAAGAGTCTCTAATGCTAAAGTTGAGACGCCTTAAAATAGAGGAAGGGTACTTTCTATAGAGTATGGCCCTAAAGGAATTTATATAGGCCGTTGAGATACTACCACTAGAGTTATGGGGTCCTTTGACTGGCCAGACAGTACTACATAGGACCCTTCTCTCTGGTTGCGGTTCTTTCCCTTTGCCTACACAAACACCGAATAGTCTGGCCTATTCTTTACAGATTCTCCTCTGTCCTCATACACCACCTGAAAACACTGAGATTGCCAAACAATTCTTCTTCACCCAAAGGGTTAACTACTGCACTGTAATTGTTCAGTGGCTACTTTCCTCTTCGTAAGGGTAGAAGAGACTCTTCAGCTATGGTAAGCAGCTCTTCTAGGAGAAGGACACTCCAAAATCAAACTGTCGTTCTCTACTCTTGGGTAGTGCCATAACCTCTGTACCATGGTCTTCCACTGTCTTGGGTTAGAGTTCTCTTGCTTGAGGGTACACTCGGGAACACTTCTATCTAGTTTCTCTTCCTCTTGTTTTGTTAAAGTTTTTATAGTTGTTATATGAAATATTTATTTTAATGTTGTTACTATACTTAAAATATTTTATTTTTCTTTATTTCATTTCCTCACTGGGGTATTTTCCCTGTTGGAGCCCCTGGGCTTATAGCATCCTGCTTTTCCAACTAGGGTTGTAGCTTAGCATTTAATAATAATAATACTTCAGGAATGTAGATTCCTCCTCACGCAGTCAGTATGAGAAACAAATGTAACAAAATCTTCACAGAAGGCCGGGGTATGTATGGAAATTAATGCAAATGTCGACATTAGGAGAAAGACACATGATGCAATAGAAGTAATAATATCAAACTCAAATAAGATATAAAATTTAGATTATGTGAGCGGAATCTGCACAAGAAGACAAACCTACAGATTCAGACATATTAGTTTCAGAATGAAAATGAAATGTCAGAATCCGTAGGTAATAGGACAGTGCCTATTTTGACATTATTACTGGGCGGATAAAAATCATAGCCTATATCAAATTTTTTTTTACTTCTGGCCAACATGAGAAATGCCCAAAATTTACAGGGATTAATAATAAATGGAAAAATTACCCTTGAAGTAGATTTCTATGTCCAGTTTCACTTAAAGAAAATTTCACTACTGTGGATATTTTTGTTTCTCACAGACTTGAATACTAAAGAATATTATGTTTTTCAGTTTATCAAATAACCGTTATCATTCCTGTTTTTATTTACTTTCTCGCAGTACTTTCCTGAACGGGTTGTTTCATGATATACCATCATCAAAGGCCCCAAACGATGAAGCTACTCGAGAGAGGCCACCAACAGTCGGGTGTATATAGACACTTCTAATAGTGTGGGAGCTGCACGTTGCCATTCTAGACCTGCTGCGGCAAGGTTTTAGAAGGCAAAATAACATATAATAGATACAAAGTTCAAGAAAAAAAAATTATGTCAAGATAAGTATTCTATTGGGAAGTTTTTTGATAAGCCATGTTCAATGTGAAAGATAATTATAATTCATAATTGTTTCGTTATTGCTTTTTCAATTGATTTACTTCATGAAGATTCAAAGTTAGCTTGTCATGTACTGTATTCATTCTAATTCTTTTGATACACGCAGTACAATTTACTTAGATTTTCTATATTGTATAGTTTGTTTTCTTAAGGAAAATTAAAGATCCATTACATGATTTTTTTTTCTTCAAACGTATCAATTTGATATTGGCTGAACCATAATCTAAAGGGTAATAATTTTTTTTCACTTTTTATTCACTTTTAAAAAGATTATATCATTGTTATATGTTTAACAATAGATTTATTTACTATTGAGACATTACTCACTGATACATTCCCCTTATCATTCAACCTGTTCACAACAGTTGCAATAAATCCATCTTTGTGAGGGAAGGCTTTAGGAAAAAGGTTGGCTTTCATTTTCTTTTTCTCCTCTTCAATCTTAAAATTTTGAGCATAGACGACTGCTGTTTTGATGGAGGAAAACTGTTCTGTTTCCTTCTCATCGCGCTAAAAGCAGTAGTGCTTTGGTATTCCTTCAAGTCCCTTAAATAAATGCATCTAAAGACCCATAATTTTCCGCTATTATTATTATCATTATTACTAGCTAAGCTACAACCTTAGTTGAGAAACCAGGATGCTATACTGTAATCCAAAGGGTTTAAAGCGGGAAAAATTCCCCAGTGAGGCAAGGAAATTAGGAAATAAATAAACTGCAAGTAATGAACAATTAAATTAAATATTTTAAGAAAAGTAACATTAAAATAAATCTTTTATATATATATATATATATATATATATATATCTATATATATATATAATATAATATAAAAACTTAAAGAACAAGAGGAATAGAAATAAGATAGAATAGTATGACCAGGTATACCCTCAAGCAAGAGAACTCTATCCCAAGACTGCGCAAGACCATTGTACAGAGGCTAAGGCACTACCCAAGACTAGGTAACAATGGTTTGATTTTGGAGTGTCCTTCTCCTAGAAGGGCTGCTTAATATGGCTAAAAGAGTATCCTCTACATTATAAAAGTAAAGTAGACTCTCCACTACTACAGTGCAATAGATAATCCTTTAAGCTAAGAATTTTTTAGTAATCTCAAGTGTTGTCAGGTATGTAGGTACATGGGATACTGTGGAAGGAATAGGCCAGACTCTTCTTTATATAAGTAGACAAAGGAAAAATGAGCCGTAACCAGAGAGAGGGATCCACAGTAGTACTGCCTGACCCATCAAGGGACCCATAAACTCTCTAGTAGTAGTATCTCAGTGGATGACTGATCCTTAAATGAATATATCTATGGCCCAGAGTTTTCTGCATATTTGTTATTGTTATCATTGTTTTTTTTTATCATTATAGTTATCGTTATTATAATTATAATTATTATTATTACTACTAAGCTAAAACACTAGAGGGTTATTAGCTCCTTTCACTGGCTAGACAATATTACATTGAATCCCTCTCTCTCTCTCTCTCTCTCTCTCTCTCTCTCTCTCTCTCTCTCTCTCTCTCTCTCTCTCTCTCGTTACAGCTAATTTTTCTTTTGCCCACACATACACCGAATAGTCTGGCCTATTCTTTCCACATTCTCCGCTGTCCTCACATACCTGATAACACTGAGATTACCAAACAATTCTTCTTGTTCAAGGGGTTAACTACTGCATCCTAGTTATTCAGTGGCTACTTTCCTCTTGGTAATGATAGAGGAGACTCTTTAGCTATGGTAAGCAGCTCTTCTAGGAGAAGGACTCACTTTGGTGCCCACCACCAACAACGCTATGCAATGTATTACATAAAAAGTCAATAACTATGCTAGAAAAAGACCAATCCAGTCCCAACTGTTTGAGTTTCAAAACAAGGGCCTCGTAGTTAACACAGACAAAGGCAGCACTAAAATCCCAGCCATTTATACAAACTTCTTGACTACAATCAAGGGATTTCTGTACAGCATTTGAAATTGTAAGAAGGGCATCACATGCTTCAAGGCCTTTGTGTAAGCAAAATTGCAAACTAGGGAACAGGTGATTATCTTCAGCATTCCTATTTAGAGTTTTGTCAATAGATGCTCAAAAACTTTAGATATGGAAGTTATGGAAACATAGTGGTAATCAGAAGGTCTAGAGCTACCACAAATTCATTTATCTAATGGAGTAAGTTTTATAAAGAATAGAAAGTTGTGTAATGCTTATGTAACATAATAGCACTACAGGTATCAAGTGTAACATCACTGCATCATCCATACATGTAGGACTTTAATTATGTAAGTGATTATAAGTAGTGTTGAATACTTCCTCAAAGAGAGTAAAACTCTAATAGATGATATCAAGTAAGACTAGAGTCTTTTATACATTTATACTGATTTACATTTGTTCATGTTTGAACACTTATACTTTAGTGTGGTTTGTATCCCATTAGTCGTCAGTCATAGTAAAGCGTCATTTAGTGTGCCACTAGCACACACAATAATGTATCCTACTACAAAATAAACAAATCTATTCATACAAGACGTCTTCTTTACTTCCACTAAGAAATCGGCCAAATAGGATGGCATACAAAACACATATCACAGTAATAATGGAAATATTTGCAGATAAGCACAGCAGAGAAGTTCTTTAGCCCATACACTACAACTACACAACAGTAACATTGCCAATTCTCCGAGTTCTAAATTAACCACTTCTTACTAACTTATAGAAAATGAAATAAATTAAGAGCTAAGAAATTAGCAGACCTTATAAAAATCAATTGAAAAATATCACTTGGGTCTATACCACTAAGAGCATCAAGGTCCATTAATAGTATTCTAATTTCACGAGAACAAAAAGCTCAACTAGTTAGTTTGGCTTTGGGAAAACGGGAATGAGGATAATCAAGTTTCTCATTACTCAATTTACTGTCGAACACATTGGCCAAAAGGGTTGCCTTTTCCTTTGGACAGTGAGTGATACAGCCATCTGATTCAAGTAAAGGAGGAACTTCTAAGTCTACACCAAAGAGTGCAGATAAAAGGGTAGCCCACCAATATGTTCCTGGGTTATACCAGAAAGTTTTTGTGGAAAAATTGTATTCCCTTAGAGGTAAGGCATAAACTGTCAGAGCTGATTATAGTTATTCTAGGTAAACTCTGATCTGTTATCCTTCCCAAGATAATAAGCCTCCTGCTTCTTCAAATAAGCACGTTAATATCATCAGTGAACAAGAATTTATCTTTCACTTGGTATTTTAACAATTCATAATACCCATCTGGCCGGCCTGTGAAATTTCCTCAAAATATGCACTGTAATAAGGAACTATGTAGATTCAATAGCAATGTACAACCAGGAACCTAGAATACAACCATCCTCTAAGAAAAAGTATAGGAAGCAAGATATTTTTTTAAATTTACAAAATGGGGAGTAGACAGAATAAAAAAAAAGAAAATACAGATCGTACATATTGAATAAAAGCAGCTTTGCGTAGGTAGAGAGAGAAATGGTGAACCCCAATACAGCCTAAGGAATGAGATATCTAAACTAAAGAAAGAGAAAGCAAAGGAAAATAAGAGGAAAGGGAAGAGGAAATGGAAAAAGAAAGCAAGACTTTGTAATTCATTCAAAATAGAGGCCTACCACAAGACCATGAAGGTTCAAAGGTCACTCTAGCTGAAAAATCTTAACATCTACTGCTCCCTTTCCAGACAGCAGGTTGATTCTGGCGTTACCACCACCACCACCATGTAAATTAGCAACCAGACATTTCTGTATTTAGAGACAGATTCCACCCGCCCACTCTCTTATACTAAACATGTGAATAAATACACTAGTTGATCCTTGCAGTAATATTCATTTTGAATGCTGTCTATAAATCATAATTATATATCTTTTGTTGTTGTCGTAGCCTATTATCCTATGTCCTGTCAGGGAAACAAACGCTGACCGACTTGTATAACTAATACTTGGATATATATATATATTTATATCTATATATATATATATATATATATATATATATATATATATATATATATATATATATATATATATTTATATATATATACATATATATATACATATATATATATATGTTTATATATATATATATATATATATATATATATATATATATATATATATATATATATATAAAATTCACATAGTTGTATACTATATTTGTGTAGCATTTATTCATTATTCATTTTCGAGTAGAGAGAGAGAGAGAGAGAGAGAGAGAGAGAGAGAGAGAGAGAGAGAGAGAGAGAGAGATGATCGAAGATTGATTTAGCCACATGGCTTCAGATAAACGACTATTACGATCTTAAAATAGTTACAGGTTCTTTTAATAACTAAACCAAATATTTACGACAACAACCATATAAAATATGGGAAATGGATATCAATAGAAACTCACAAAAAACAAACACATTTATTCACAAACTTATAAAGAAAATCAATATTACTACTTCGGTTACTTTAACTGACAAATCAAATCAATCAAAATATTAATATAAAAGGGGAACAGTCAGTAAGGTAGAAATACTTAAGGAATGTTGCATAGTTTTCAGCAACTGCTGAAATGAAACTGAAACGGAGGCTTCAGACTCGAGAATGTTGCAAAAGGGCAGCTGAAGTTCAAGTGAAACTGGCGCGATGATTTCGGATTCGAAGACGTCACAGAAAGGGTGGCATCAAGTTGGGACATCAGAAGTCTTCTCCAAGAATTCGATGATAGTGTAGAACTAAGGCCAGGCTTCAGGCAATGTTAGCTACTTCTCGTCACAAGCAGGGAGGGCTGCCTGCTTCAATTTGTCTCTTCTTCTCGGCCATCACAGGATTTTGGAGATAGGCGTTTGTCGTCTGAAGGGAAGATTGAAAACTGGCTCTATCAGACTTCTGGTCTTCTCTGCTTCTTATCTCGTCAGGACGTGGTTCTGATCTGGCTTGGACATAGTTCTCCTCTTGTCCTATGTCCTGTCCTATCTCATCAGGACAGCCTCTTGAAGTTTACATACACATGTATGGGCAGAGCTAATTACAATGGGTAGTCGTCATTTTCATATAAAGCGTTTTTTTTTACAATTCTGTGTCTTGATTGGTTTCCTCAAAACGCCCACTTCGATCATTCCATGAAAGCTTCTAGAACATCCATAAACAAGGCTATCCCTCGAGAACCAGTTTCTCAAGATATGCAGACTCCACTGATTAACGCGATGACATTTTGGTCCAAACAAAACAGTTACCTTATCGCTGCAGGCACTCTTCGTTAAGACTCAGTTTGTTTCCAAAATGCTGACTATAGTGAAGCGATGACAGCTTCGACTACACACTACGGTAGTCGAATGTGGTCGCACTGCTCACACTTTGAGAGTAGATATGTTCATCTGGTTTGATAAGATATTTTTTCAATAGTATTGCATCTACCCTTGACAACGACCATTGTCTGGACAGACTACAGGTATATTATGAATTCAAATCCAAAGAAAGCATACAGTAATATGAAGAAAACAAAAAACCTTCATTTAATATGCAATAAAAATAACCCTTTGAAAATACTGTTGGTTGTGATAAGTGTGTTGGTATCTTTCCAAGATTCAAACTGTAGGATTTGGCTGACTCCTACGGTTCAATTTATAAACTTTGACTTTTTACTCTTTATAACCTATATTTCTGTATTTGCAGGATAAAAGTAAAATATCCAAGCATTTATTTATAAAGTCAGTTATGTTTCCACTAGGTGAAAAAATTTTCAGCATTTGTGTCCCTGACAGTGGATAGTGTATCAGGCCATGACAACAGCAGAAAATGTATAATTAGATTTATAGACAGCATTCAAAAGAACATTACTGCAAAGATCAACTAATGCATTTAAATGTTAAGGAGAGAGAGAGAGAGAGAGAGAGAGAGAGAGAGAGAGAGAGAGAGAGAGAGAGAGAGAGAGAGAGAGAGAGAGAGAGGAATGTCTAAATACTGAAATAGCTGGGTGCTAGTTTACATGGTGGTGTGATTGTAACGCCAAAATCAGCCTGCCATCTCAAAAGGGAGCAGTAGATGTGAGGACTTTTCACCCTGAGTGGATAGAAACTATTGTCCACAATAATGCATCATACTGCACATGAAGAGAAAGTTTCATAAAGACATCAACATTAATACCTATAACACCTACCCTACACTTTCCCACTAAACAGTTTCCATTATTGACCACTGTTGCTTTCCTTATCAGTTACCTTTGCATATCAGTATCCTAGCTCAACCACCGTATTTTTCATATTTTTAAAACTAGCAACGCAGATTCAGAATCTCTTACATTAATCCTGTTTTAATTCTCCTTTTTTCCCATTCCATGACCAAATATTTTTGCTGTTGAAACATTTCCTACTTCTAGGTATGACAGTGTGTAAGGTTAGGTTAGGTTAGGCCAAGCTATACTATATATTTCTGATGAGGCTGGAAGCTATCTTAGTAAAACAAACTACCCTTTTAGCATTCCAAAAGGAGAAGATATCACCAAATAATAATCCCACAAGATAAAGTTATATTAAATTGAGTCCCACCCAAAACATTGGTGGGAGTAATTGGGCAATGCCATAAGTCATGATGTTAACCTCCAAAACTTACCATTTCTCTATATTAAACAAGAGCTTATATCAAAGAGTCTACGGGATAAATACACATAGCCAAATATGGTATATGGACCTTGTGGAGGAAATGGATAGATTATAAACTAAATTTCAACAAGAAATACACGGATAAAAAACATAAAAGTTTTTGGGGGAAGTATAGGTTACACTTTTAGTATTATTATAGTTTTTCTCCCGATGGTATTTTATTTTTTTTTTCCGTGCAATATAGGTAAAAATGCCTTATCGTCCTCTGTTTTTGGTTATGAAGTACAGTATAGGTAAAGTAAAAATACTGAAATCTGATTGGTTGCTTGTTTCAAGATTAACCAATTAACTGCGATTTTGGAATTCATACATCCTTTTAAAAAAGTGTGTGTCAGTAGTTAACTGACATGCATTCCATTGTGCAAACGTGCAGTGGTTGTTGTTTCTCATATTTTGACGTTATTGGCCGGTTTCTGGACATTACAATGGAACTCTAGAAGTAGTCAATAGGTTTCTGCGTGAAAAGATTGATCCCCAACCTACACTGCCTGCAATTTCTGATTCTATTTAAGATAAGTGAAATGGTTAACCAAAACATTACAGAAATATTTGCTGATTTACCCCTTTAAGTCTGTATAATTGATAATCAACACCAAAATACTATCCCACTGGGCTAACGCGCGTTTAAAAACATAGTAGACTTCCCAGAACATAGGAGTAGTGTGATAAATGTCTAACCATGAGCGAAGCGTGCATACAGCAAGGAAAAATCAATAAATAATTAGCTCAATTAAGTAACAAAGTATAAGTAATAATATAATGATGAGGACTGCTACGAATGACTCGAATCCAAAGAAAATCACTTTTTCTATGCGTACTAAAGTCTGGCAAACAAAACCTGCAGTGTTATGACCGTGTTTCATTACTATTATTCGATTTTGATTACGGAAACTTTTTCATTGCCATGATTGGCGTATTTAAGCTAGACAGGTCCCATTATTTACCCATTTTCTGTATTTCCCCACACAAAAGGCGTGATTTACCACTGAAACACCATCATTGTAGTGATTAGGGGGGGGGGTCCTGTAGGCTATCTCTAAATCTGATCAACTGGGCAGAAATAAAGCTCAAATTCGTTGAAGTCACACTATTTAAGCTAGAAAAAATATTTTTTCATATCGGATATAAGAGTTTGGTTGAAAATGTAATTTTACTTATATTTTCCATGGCTTTTTTTTCAATATTCAACATCAGCCTATTCTTTAACAGACGTGTAACTTTTCCCAAATAAAAATATCGACAAAACAGAAAAACAACTTTCATGTTCTTTGTGCATTTCAGATTGCAGACAGGCAACGAAATCTGAAAAAGCCTTCTAATATTTCAATTGCTAACATGATTGATATTCCCTCTTAGTAAAGAAATCTAACACGATATATCATTAATAAAAACTTTTATACCTTAACACTGACTAATAGGAACAATGGTTTCATTGTATATTATTACATCTCAATGTATCCTAGTATTCCAACTACTTTTTCTTATAGGAAAAATTACGCTCCCTTCGAAAATAACACTCGTTCCCGTCGCAAATGAATAGTTACAGAAATATATATACATCTATATCCGAAGATAATGGGGGACCCCCAGTGGGAACTCGGGGTTTTGGGTGGGGAAAACATACTGGGGAACCGATATATAACCGTAATTCAGTCCTTTTCTTCTCTATACATTTCTTTCTGGTATTTATTATAACCGTAGAAAAAGACAAATCAGTATACCTGGATATATTTGGGAGGAGCCGTTTCAAAGGTTATTTCTTGTAGTAATACAGTAACCAGTGCTGCCAACGCCTGATGTAGATTAAATGTTAGAATTCCATACCTGATGTAGATCAAATGTTAGCGTTTCAGGCTAACATTAGCACCCATTTGTTCGTTCGCCCCACCTTCCGTCCTTCGCTTATATATCCCCCCTTCGCAGGAGTTTCTCTCCATTATTACTCTTTTTATTACCGTATTATTTTCTCATTTTATATTCCCATTCAATATAATTTATCATACATTCCATTTTACCTTCCTATATTGGGTTTATTTGTTTTGTTATTTCCTTTCCCATTTGTACGTACGTTCGTTTCATCAGTTTCCGATCTGCGCATATATCCCCCCCCCCTGCGCAGGAGTTTCCACTCCCCCTTTACTCTTTTTATTAGTGTTATTTTCTCATTTTTTATTCCCATTCAATATTATTTATCATTCATTCCATTTTACCTTCCTATATTGGTTTTATTTGTTGGGTTATTTCTTTATCCCTTCCCGGTTTCACATAAATACTTACCCTGGACTAGTTTTTTTATCCAGTTAATTCTCGGTATGATCTCCTCATTTTATATTCCCATTCACTATTATTTACCGTTCATTCCATTTTATCTTCCTATATTGTTTGTATTTATTTTTGTTGGTTAGTTCCTTTTCTCTCCTCTGTGTCTTATAAAACTTTTCTTTCGTCTAGTTTCCGTATTTAGTTCATTCATGTTTTCACTCTTTTGTTCGTTGTTTTTCCCTTAACCAATCATCACTCTAGGCCTATTCAGATATCTCTCTAACCCCCCTTCCTTTATCTCTGTATGCGCTGTTTTCCGACCCATTGTTCCCCTGCCTTTCCCGTTTTAACCTTTGACCTAGTTACTCGTCCTTCGTTACTAGTGCGTTTTTTTTCCCGTATTTTGAGATGGAACATATTATAGAAACTTGTACCGGTTGCAGCATTCCGTATCTAAAAGCAGTGGCTCAATTCCATGGTGATTTTGTTGATAATTCAGGTTATGTTGATCATTTTCTTAAATCTCACAATGTTATTCCTCAACGTTTAAACTGCCCCAAGTGTCGTGCGCTTTTATCGTATAGGGCAGACATTCACGGGTTTTATTGCTCTACTGTAACCACCGTCAGTCTCTTCCTTCCGAGTCCAGCAAGTTTCGACGTTTCCTTCATAAAAGTAAGTCATTCCTCAATAGTCATTATTCGTGTTTTGTGACCAGGGTACTTCTAGGCAAGGTTAGGTGGGTTTGTTAGGTTCTGTGGCCTTTCTGTACTTTTTATATACTTCGTACCAGTTATATGGAGAAATTATTGAATATATCTGAGGAGATATTTAGCAGTTCTAGCTCTAGTAATGCCATCGTGTCGTTGGTAGTTCTGTGTACCATTCGTCTCCGTTGGTAGTACTGTGTATCAAGGTAAGTCATTCCCCCATTCTTATTATATGTTTTGTGACCGGGGTACTTCTAGGCAAGGTTAGGTGGGTTTGTTAGGTTCTGTGGCCTTTTGGTACTCTTTATTTATTGTGTAATAGTTTTATGGAAGTATCATTTAGTTTACGTATGGAAAAATTTATTTCTACCTCTAGTAATGTCATCGTGCCGTTGGTAACACTGTGTACCATTCGTCATCGTTGGTAGTTCTGTCAACCATTGGTAACGTTGCTAATGTTATCGTCCCCGACATCTATTGTTTATATATTTTAACTCAGTATATATGTCCACAGTGTTAATATTTATATGGTTCATTTGTATTGTATTTCATTGTGTGATTTCGTACAGGAAATATATGATTTCCTATAGTAGATATCGTGATTTAACTGGTTTTCTCATTCATTTCATCCGTAATAACATCAACCAATTCGTCAACTTATAACTAACCGAATTGGTTGATCTGTTTGTTTGCGATTGAAATGGTCATCAAAATCGGTTAAATCTCGTTATTTGCTATAGGAAATCATATATTTCTTGTGCGAAGTCACACGATGTAATAATATACAAAATTACCGGAACAATTTTATATTACTACTTTACTATAATTATGAAGATTCATCAACTTAAAAATGGCAACACAAGTTTCATGGCTAAGTAATGGGTAAAGTTCTACTTACTGACAGGAACATTACATATGGATTCTAATCTCTATATTAACTTTATTAGTGCCTTCGAAGAAATAAAGATACAACAAAGAAGGTACACATGTCTTACCATGAAAATATAACCTTGGTCTAATGTATTTCAGATGGTTGATAGCGTCCGCTGAAAGTTGGAACCAAACATGCTTGCTAACTTCTACCAGCAGGCCTAATAGGCAACACAAGTAAGTGATCATCTTGTCACATATCACTACTGCAAGTCTGCCACTTATTTCTGTTTCCGTGTCACTTTGTTCAGCTACATTTTTTAAAGATGTAGGCTATTTAATCTAACTTCTCTTCTGTTATTAACTTTTCCATAATCAAATGTATGAAAACTATAAGTAGATAGCTGTCCTTCGGAAATTTAGGAGGAAAAGTTTAACTTACGAGAAAATGTAAACAAACCATAATGCGAACATGAAAACTCGCGCTTAGATTCGGTTTTCGTTAATAAATTCGGGTTGAACTATGTTGTCAATCAGCATCTAAATAGAATATATACAATGATATCATTTTCAAAATTCTCTTTGTGATAAAAAAGTTTAAGTATTATATATTACAATAGACTGAGATAATGACTAAAACAAATAAGTCAAAGTGATGAAAACAATTGGTAATTAAAACACATTATTGTAACCCTGGTCTATTAAATGATACTGCGAACGCGACTAGTGAAAGATCTAAATATGTTTTTGCCAATATATTTAAATAATGTTCTAAAAATAATTATTATCTGATAATTATAGCTAATTAAAACTTTTTCTGATAAGTACTGTAAATATTATTGGTCTGTCACTTTTGTAATACAGGGTTGCCATTCGTACGATAATTATCGTACATGTACGATTACTTTGGGTCCGGTACGATGTACGATACATGGTTTAGGTACACACACATGTGTATATATATATATATATATATATATATATATATATATATATATATATATATATATATATATATATATATATATATATATATGTGTGTGTGTGTGTGTGTGTGTGTGTGTATATATATATATATATATATATATATATATATATATATATATATATATATATATATATATATATATATATATATATATACTAAAATACCTCGAAATAGGTTACTTATGATACTCCTTAATAATCATGTTGAAAGTGTGTACGATAATTTTGGTTAAAAAACGATAATTTTAAGGCTCATGTACGATAATCCAGTGGATATAATCTAGTAACCCTGTTGTAATAGAACCAAAGCGCCAGTTTTCCTACCGTCGGTTATCAACAAGTATTGTAGTTTGTGTACTATATTAATGCCTTGAATTTTAGTTTTTGAGTTATTTTTCGTTGCAAAAATCATGCAATACAAGAAGTATAAGCTTCAAATGTGATAATTTATAAAACTATAGTTAACATCGTATTGTTAATCCACTTCACTTTCGGGAGTAAACACAGGAGTCTACAAACTACCCTATCTTCAGGTAGGCTAACTATTATAGTAATTAAATTATGTATTAATTTAGTAGGATAAAGGTGGCATTTAAAGAAACATTATTATCATGATCAGAAAGCAGATACTTTACACGATCGATATATTTCAACAATTTGCGATGCTACATTGAAGAAGATATTTTTTCTTATTGCGTAAAGCTTTAGAAACTTTTCTGTATTATGTGGGCTTTGTGTTTACGCATTTGCCCGAATTAATCCATTTGGGATAAAATTTTAAGTAAACTTTTTATCATCGCGAAAATAGGCAATTGTTGGTTTAAACTTAACGTATGATCATAAGTCTTGTGTAATGCATTCCATCAAATTAACTTTGTTCTGAAACTGATGGCAGCTGTTTTGAAATCATGAAATATTTTTTTTCCGGGTTATGTTATATAATCACCATTAAAACTATCTCAATTCATGCTTGTGGTTTCATTTTTATTTTCAGTTTTATGGCCTTTCTATAAATGCAAGCTAACTTTCACTACACTGGATACAAAATGTGACAAAATGTGTCCATATTTAGCGAAATTGGCGGAAACTGCCGACATCAGAGCCAGGGCACAGCGTTACGGTAAGTCCTTTGGTGGTCTTTGCGTTACCTTACCTCTAAGTTGTTGCCAGTATTTCATTCTTTCTTGTTACTTGTTTTGGGTTTAAATCCAACCCCCCACTGAAGTCGAGTGAACTACTTCTTGGGCGGGTCCATATCAATCATCTAACGAAACATTTTCATTATAACTTATACAATTCTTTGATTGTGATGTAAAGACAAGATTTTATCTTCCCTCAGATTATTGGTAAAATATGCGTACCAGAGAATAATGTATAGTGAAGAAAATGTTTGCCTTACCATTATTTATCGATTTCCCAGTATATTTTCCCCACCCTAAACCCCAGGCTCCCACTGGATGGCTCTCGTCGTTGGCAGATATATTAGAGTGTATCTCACTAACTATTTATTAGCCCCTAAAATAAATGTCATTTTCAAAGAAAAAGGGGGTTTTTCAATAGGATACGTGTTTTTTTTCTTCTATTTTTTTTTCTTTTTTGAAATTTATGATTCATTAATTTCTAGCCAAGTACATGAACCATATATTCTTCCCTCTCGCTATCTTGTGTTTTATGCATTTATATGTTGATTATTGACACAAACTACCCGTTCATAAGTTTTTTTACCCCCATATATATGGGGTACACCAGTTGGAAACCGGGGGTTTTGAGTGGGGAAATGTCATAAACGAGTGATTTGCCGTAATAATAACGGTCAGAAATGTAAAATAAACACAAGAAACCCGTTGGAGGAGCCTCGATGACTGAGTCGGTTTGGGCAGCAAGCTCGAATTTCGTAGAAGTCTGTGTCGCGGGTTCAACTCCGCACCCGACCAGTCAGAAAGGCGGACACTTTGCTATCCATGTAGACACCTTAGGATTATGTATGTAATCAACGGATAGGTTTGCTTAAAGCAAATGGGTGTTACAGACTAATACACACAAACGCAGCCATTACAACACCTTCTAAAAACATAACAAACACCTCACACGTCTCGAACTGTCGACCTAACCACGTCATGATTCCTCGCTGCTGGGAGGAATGGCGATGGTGGCTGGTACAACACACAAACATACGCTCAAGAGGTCTAGGCGACGCCAGGCATGGCAGCCGGTCGGGACTACGGTCCACCCCAAAAGCCAAAACAAAGTCCTTCAAAAAGAAGGCAACCGTGTTACCCCTTACGAATGGGAAAAAGGCACGTTAATAGATGATGATGATGATAACCCGTTTGAAAAATATATGGTTCATGTATTTGGCTACGTAAAAGGGCACAGAACCTAACAAACCCACCTAACCTAACCTAGTAGTTCCCAGGTCACAACCCCTAGCCAGGGGCAAGCCCCCGTACCCCCTTCCCAGGTCACAAACTTTCCCAGGTCACAACACCTTCCCGGGTCACATACTTATACGAAATCACAAATAAATCCTTGCCTTAAGTTTGGGAGGTCGAAGACTGAGGGCCATCCGTTGACGATGGAAGAACTGTCACTGACCTTGTCATAGACGTAAACGTAGATGTGTGGGGGTACAGTGTAGCGGCTTGAAGCAGGAAATATTGTAGGAGTTTGGACCTCTTGTGCTGGAGAAATAAACACACTTTAGTTTGCTAATTATTGAGAAACGATACCTATCATTAAAATACGCATTATAATATTTTTTACCTGGCGGATAAAGACATAACGAGATAAATATTGATTAAAATATTCTTTTTGCATTACGCCACGGAGAACGTATCTCTTGATATCCCGCCACAGCCTTTCGATGTTTTGAGTATGTGCCTTGGGATCCACAAAATTTTCGGAATGATTTACAGTGAGGTGCACATACCCCACAGTGGCGAGATCTTTGTAGCCTTTCCAGGAATCACTGTGGATTACGCTCCCCGCCCTGATATAACATTGCATCAAGGGCACAAGGGTCTCAGCATTTCTTGGTTGGTCCACCAAAGGGACCACAAACATTTTTTTGCTCTCCCACTCCATGCCACCGAACACCCACACACCAGACAAAGGCCTACTTCTGTTAAATTTCGACCTCCCAAACTTGGATTCATCCACTTCGACGACAATGCCAAGCCCACCAATAGTCGGTAAGTTCTGACAGTAATTTTCCATGACTTTTGAACAATAAGACCTCCAATTAATCAAAGTTTGTAATGTCCAGCCAAGGTTATAGGTGATATTGCCGTGCAAAAGGGACCTTTGTAGGAAATGATTCATGAACAGCAGTATTTCCCATGGTTGAACGTGAGCCTTTTCCAAGAAAGTGCCCTTGACTGATCGATTACAACCCCGCTGAATAACTTGAGTTCTAAAGACATACGGCTGTTTGGTAGGAAGGGGATTGTACGTCTGAAGGGATGACTCCACATTTTTGTAGGAACTCATAAGCAGGTTTATTTTTTTTTCTGAAAAAGAGGAAATGTATCTCCCACTCCCTCAGGGAACAACCTTGACATGTTGACGCCATGATGATACTGAAGATATTTCCCCACGATAGGTGTTGTAAAAATACATCTGCAAACTTATGAAGTACTTATAAGCTGTCAATTGGGTTAAAAAAAACCACCTGACATATACGTCATTGTAGATGAACAGAAAGCACCCCAAAGCAATTGGAAACAACGCATGCGCAATAAGCACCCTCCAGTCTCTCAGATGTATACAATGGACTTTAGAGTGAATAACATACTCCACATTTTAATCGACTGATATGTGAGTTATTATGTCCCAGCCCCTATTAAACATATAGAGATAAGTACCAAACTAGCCAGCACTCGTCCATTTCTCATAGCGAATTTTAGTTTCGCTAGTACTTTAAGTATTATATATTTACCCTTTTTTTTATTAGAAAATATGTCCTGACCGGAACTGTAATACAGTAAAATCAAATTCTATTCCTGAGATATTCCACAAAACATTCATTAGCCTACATGATTACTGGTTTTTAATTAGGTATTATGTACGTTTTTGTGGATTGTAGATTGCAGAGCTTCAATGACGTTCATTACTTTTTTTTTATTTCCAACTTTTAAATATTTTTGTGTCTTGGCGTGGTAATTTTCATAATTCTTCATATGCATTTTATATGATTTATGGCATTTTAACCGTGCTGACCAGAAACATCGACCCCACATAGAAGTGGGAAAAAATGTAGACAAAGAAGAAGAGTTTTGTTTTGTCTATGATTTTGGGAAGAAATCAGGTGATCATATGATTAAATATAATGAAACCACCATGCGTCTCTCTCTCTCTCTCTCTCTCTCTCTCTCTCTCTCTCTCTTGTAATATATTTCTATTCCTTATTTTCCTCTAGAACTGTCTTAAAAGTCATGGCGCACAAAAAGCGTATTTTTTTTTTATCTTCTATTTTTATCCAACCGATGGCATTTTCTGAAAGTGGAAAAGTTTTCTATCATTATTTTTATAGACCGAACGTCAAAGATGCTTCAGGGGAATTGGAATCTATTCTCAAAAGTTTTTGATGTTTTTTCTCTTGGAAAACGGACAAGTAAGAATGATGAGGGATTTGTCTCTAAATAGTTTGGCTATTTTTATAAAAAAAAAGGGGGGGGGGGGGGGAGAAGTCTAGATGGATAGCCAGAATAAGTAAATCCTCTGAGAAAAAGTTGATTTTAGAAAATGATGCTATTGTGTGTTTGTAAATCGAACTTGTGAAGTAATTGGTAGCATTCTTGCCTTCCTAGTGAAGGATCCTTTGGGCACGGATAGGTAGAAAGTATTTCTTTTGCTATCCCTTTCTTCCTCTCTTGAGTTGGACGGTTAATTGTACACCTGGTAGGAAGGCGACTGTGTTGGTGGCAACCGCTATTATTATTATTATTATTATTATTATCATTGTCATTGATCATTATTTATCATTATTTATTATTATTTATTATTATTATTATTATTATTATTATTATTATTATTATTATTATTATTATTATTATTGCAAACTAAGCTACAATCCTAGTTGAAGATGCAGAATGCTCTAAGCCCAAGGTGTCTAACAGTGGGGCAATAAATTAGGAAATAAATATAATCAACAAGAGAAGTGATGAGCAAATAGAATATTTTAAGAACAGTAACAGCATGAAATTAAATCTTTCATATATGTAGTTTTGTTTATTACCCTGTTTCCTTTCCTCACTGGGCTATTTTTCCCTGTGGAGCCCCTGGGCTTATAGCATTTTGCTTTTCCGACTAGGGTTGTAGCCTAGCTAGTAATAATAATCGTCGATGAAAAAAGGCACATGTTTAGCAGCATCGACCCATAAGACTTGTAACAACAGGAAGGTGGAATCCGATGCTATCCCTAGACAACACCAAACCATCTCAAGCCACTTAGACTCATCCTTTCATCTACAATAAACTTTCCCTTTCCACTCCAGTGCAGTTCCGCATTTATTGCCCTCCCAATTCTTTTATTTTTACGGGATTCATCTGTACAAATAGTTCATCCCAACAGCCGTGACACTTTACTTTCAACCCAGACTAGTTTACATTCTTACAACCCGGGTTAGCCACTCGGTCACACTTGCACTTCCCACTTTATTGCATCATATCACCAGTAAGTCCAACATTTAGCTGGTGTCATTTGATATTTCTGTTTCTTAATTATCATTCCTATGTGGTCAACAGTCCCATACAAACTCTCACCGGCTCTTCTCACTTTTAAATCCATACCTCTCCTTCTCTTCTATTTCTAATTTAGATAAATCGTCAGCATTTCAACACTTTTGTTTTTGTTTTTTAATTCTATGAATTTGGTACCTTTTAGTAATACCCTCCACTCTTCATAAATTTATTAACTTTATGATATGTGGTGTTCTAAGAAACCCTCATATCATGTAGAAACGGTCTTTGATTCCATAGCTCAAAATCTCTGCCGAGCAGTTTCGAATGGAGAATAGAAACTTCCAAAGCGTATCTTACTATGCGTAACTTTAAGATATCTTTATCGAAGTAAGAAGTTACTTACTTTACCGAACAGATTAGGTAACTGTGAGAGCTATTGTCTCTCTATGGAGTTGGGAACAGCCTTTGCAGAACCCTTGGAACAGACATGACCACTACTCACTTCTTGTTTAATGATATCTGCAAATATACCTTTTCATTCAGAATGGGAGAATTTTGATTAGGTTCTTATTGGGATTCATGTAAGGTTATCCTTCAATTTAACTGTTGGCATCATGCTTCAAGAAACAGTGAATCCAGGGGATATTCAATCTTCCTGTCATACTAATCAAAGTAAAAAAAAAAAACCCTCAGTATAACATAGTCAAACCTACATCTCTAATGCCTTTTCATATTTCAAAGAAAATAGGTAGTGTTATGTAATTATCTTCCATTGCCCAGTCTTCTGAAAACAATGTTGCTAATCACAGAGTAATGGAAGTATTCCTCATCTGGGTTTTATGCCGTAAAGTAAGTAGTACAGATAAATAAATAGTACCAGTTTTCAGTGGCTATACTGCAGCAACAGGTCATCCCCCAGATAAGTAAACTATTATTGACGTCTGTCCTTCTACTAATGAGCCCATCACTGAATACATGGTAAAAGAGCTGCTTCATCAGCGTGATAAGGCTACCGAACAAACAAGGCAAATGTATGCTATCATTACATTTGGCCTAGGTGTTGTAATGAAACCAGCGCTCATCATATGGAAACAATCTCGAATACGACAGATACGACATTATTCTATTTGGAACCTTTCATACAATAATGAATTGCCTCAACATGCTTGGTCACGAAAAGCCAGGCTCAGGATATTCCGAAGTCATCATTAAGCGTACCCTAGAACCAGTGACTGTCTTAAAGGAGTTCTGAATAAAAAAAAAAAAAGGTGCAATAAATCTCTATGGTATTTGAAAACAGTAAGTGAAGCTTAAGAAAAGCTTTTCCTCTCAACATATACTGAAAACAGGTAGCTCTCCTCCCAGTTCTCTTAAGTCTAATCAATGTATACAGTAAGGATAATCTTAAAGTATCCCTCCATCATTGAATTTTTGGATGGCTACCTGACATTCAAAATATGGTACAAAGTGGAATGTTAGGCAAGAAAGTTCTAATTTGGATGTCTGTCTTGGATCGTACTCTGCGAATCTTCATGCTAATTTATGCTGTTATGAAAAACACACAAAAATTGTATGGCAGACATGGCAGATTTATTTTTCTCCTTTGATGGTATAAACTATGCTGGATACCTAAGTTGGTATGATATCTTGCTCACATATCTTTAGAATTGCCACCTTGGTGCAATGCAATTATTAGTGAAATGCGCAATATCTGTTACTCTATCTATGATTCCAGATAACGTAAGTGCAGTAGACATGACTATGAAGTAATGTTCATGAAGTTTTCAGTCTGTATGGGGGCAGGTGGAGCTAGTCTGGGAGGAATCGTGGGGAATTATAGAGCTTATCATCAATGGATATGACTAGAATGAGTGATGCCACTTATGGAACCAGGTTGGGTAAACCCAGAGAGAGCACGAAGTGAAGCTACTGTGCTACGAAATCTTAATGCAGTAAATGGGTTTCTTTCCATTAAACGTTGTAAACAAAAACCGTTTTGACATACTCTCTTCTGGAAATCTAATACTGCCTGATGTTAAAAAAAAATGTCCTTAATGCTGAAAATGCTGAAGGGATAGAAGTACTTTAGGATATGTTCTGAGCTCTCTTAATGTGAAGCTTATAAATGTGATTATTTTACACTGGTTTTAATATTGCTACTTTTCCAGTACTTTCTTCTGTTATCTGTTGAATGCAATGCCACCCATCTCGCTTAAAGGAGGCTGTGTCGCGCTTAGTATAAATGCCAGATTTTACCATGGCTGGAAAAGCTTTTAGGAAGAAAAAATATTCTCAGCAACTTTCTTCCTTTGAATTTTGCTTTCCCCAACAGATATAGCTTGACTGGTCGAGGGTGTGTGCAACTAAAAACGTTATAAATTCATTGTTAATCGCTGATAACATCCACGGGGTAGTCTTGTTCGTCCTGAACTCCATTTGGAATTCCTTGACATATTTCAGTCATTCTAGAAGCAGACACCATAGATTCTGCCACACGATGATCTCAAACCTCACGTAGATGGGCTAACCTGTCACTGGCATTACTAACATCCGAAAGGCAGTAAATGGTCCATGTTTTATTTTCGGAGTATGAAAGATATACAATTTTTGTTTTGGACATTAAATTCTTTTAATTACTTTAGTACTTCTTAAAAAGAAAAACTTTCAACATCAACGGGAGAAGGAAAATTACACGATTACATATTTGAAGCAAAACTGACTCATCTCATATTTAAAATAATTGGAACCGACAGCTAATATGACTTTACAAAAGTGAACCAGAGCAATAAACTTGTTGTAAAAGGCTTTAATTAGGTTTGATGTATAAATTCTGATAAAGTGTATGCTATCTTCAAAGATTTTTCACATATTTTCCCATCAATACCCAAATTTTTCAAAATTTTAGCTTTCGGGACGATCTATGATATAAAGCTCAATATGGATTGTGATTCAGGGTGACAAAAGGAAGCTTGAAAACCATATTTCATTTAGACCTGCAGGGTTTGCACGGAAACCCCCCTTAGATGCCCGACTAAATAGTTTTGTTTATGAGAGTATATGCCAGACCACACCTGTCAGGAAATCAAAGATCAGTAGATTAAGACTGTCACCTGTCCCTAGAATCTCCATGACAATAAGTGTTATAGTCCCTCATAACTTGACACATTTTAGCTACCCCAGACGCTACCTTCCACACTGTTTCTCACCTTTCTCTCATTAACTCAAAAATAGAAAATAAAAACATTAAAGGACCCATAATATACACCATTTACTCCACGAAGTAATTAAAGCACTCGTTGATTGTAAATGAGCCCGTATCAGTGACGTGACCTGAGGATAATCAGGACGAAAACGAATAAGCTCTCTTCAAGCGAGCTGCATATCCGATTAGCGAATCCAGGTAGCCTACACGGACGTTGACGCATTAATTTCGCTTCGCCGATAATGACGCTTTTGTTCCTTTTAAGAGGATTAGCAGGAAAAATTGAGAACAGATTTCACATCCAGGCCGATGATAAATTTGTGTATAACAAAGAAGTAGACTTAACAAGTGGGTTTATATGTATGTGTATATATATATGCATACACACACACACACACACATATATATATATGTATATACTGTATATAAAATTTATTTACTTGAATGTGATATAAATGTATAAAGATTATAAAAATTCAAGATATCATCAATCCACACACACACACACACACACATATATATATATATATATATATATATATATATATATATGTATGTATATACATATATATATGTATATATATATATATATATATATATATATATATATATATATATATATATATATATATTACACTTATATTTGATTATATCAGGGAAGGGATATACTTTGTAAAATAAGACCAAACCATATAAGTATATTCCGTGAGAGAGAGAGAGAGAGAGAGAGAGAGAGAGAGAGAGAGAGAGAGAGAGAGAGAGAGAGAGAGAGAGAGAGAGAATTCTAATCCCGTTATCATCCCATTGAATCTTAAGATGTATTAAGCTGAGCTTCGAGGATTAGACAAGAACAGGAGATTAAACATTCGTCATCGCTTTTGCGAATATGATTATTCTGCGTTTAATCTAATAACTTTGCTATTTGATTTACTAATTTCAGATGGACATATTTAAGATTATAATTTAGGGACGAATTATAGTAGTTTGAGGGTGCTGACATTCTTTGAAAACCTTGCTATTATATTTCCGTTCCAATGTTATATAAGATATTTCAGTATGAACAAGGTAAGACCTTCAAAAGCCCAAGAAAGAGACGAATGGCGAAATCTAACCGAGCCCCTTTGCGTCAATAGGTGTAGGAGATGATGATGATGTTATATGAGATTTGGATCTAAGACTCAAAATGTGATAAAACTTTCAATACAAAAACTGAAAATTATCTCATGCGTCTATGATTGAAAACTGCATTTGGTTCAAAACTGTAATAGGTCTCATTAGATTTTTCTATTTTCACATATATGTTTAGAATTATAAAGTAAAAGTATATTACGAAAATACAAAACACTGGGTGCCCTCTGAAATAATACTCAATCACTTCCTTAGGACAGAGCTAATATTCATATCAAAATATGACAACTGCTTAAGACGATGTGCTCTATTTAGAAATAATAACTGCTTAACGCAATTCTCCTGGTACTGTTTAAAAGTCTGAGGAATTAGTGGCGGTGTCCATCCTTTATTCATATTTTCATAGTATGGTAAAAACTTAATTATTTCTATTTTGATATCATCAACATCCTATTCCAACCTTTAGATTGCTCAATAATACGCATTATATCTGAAATAATAATATTCATTTTACATGTTGGATCATAGAAAATGAACTTCCTGAAATCAAAAGGAGAAACCTTAGTAAACAATAATAATACCAATTCTCTAATATCGCAAGAGGGTCTGCCCCTCCCTTTTATTCTTCTCCTGTACTTCTCTTTCTCCCTATTTCCTTAATCTTTCCCTTTCCCTGCCTTTGAGCTATAAACTGGATTGTACAGGGGTACTCTTCCTTTCCCCATATTCCCCACTTCCCTATTATTATTATTATTATTATTATTATTATTATTATTGACAAATAGCCTTTAACGTATTTGCGATGCAGTTCCCCAAGAGGCTTTTAATTACAATTCAAGCCTTTTCGTTTTGGCAATCTCACAGGGAAAAGGTGACATTTGGAACCTTTTTCCAATGAAGTATTATGCAAGACTTTATTACTGTGACGTCACTGGGAGAGAAAAGAACAGAAAGGCGGTCTCTGAATAACTAACTTTATTTTGTGATCTAAAGGGTGACTATAGTCAATTTCTTTTAGCGACGCATATTTGCACCGACTTGCAGCGGTGCCCTTTTAGCTCGGAATAGTTTCCTGATTGCTGATTGGTTGGAGAAGATAATTCTAACCAATCAGCGATCAGGAAACTTTTCCGAGGTAAAAGGGCACCGTTGCAAGTCAGTGCAAATCTGCCTCTCTAAAAGAAATGGACTATAGTGCATGGGTACAATGAACAGCTTTTGTCGTTCAGCTTGAAAGCCGTTACAGTTAGAGGGTTTCCAAGGGTTAACTTTGGCATTAAATTTGACAATATAATAATGGTGAGGAATTCTGAACCGAAATTAGCAATTATTATATTTAACGGCTTTTGTCCTTTAAGTTAATTGGAATCCAAGAATAGTTACGATGCGTGCTCTATGTATGAGAGAGAGAGAGAGAGAGAGAGAGAGAGAGAGAGAGAGAGAGAGAGAGAGAGAGAGAGAGAGAGAGAGAGCGCACTCTTCTTTATATGTTTACAGTATTTGTATGTGCGTTGCTTGTCGTACGTTTATTACATTACTGTTGGTACATATTTGCAATATTTTACCATCATTAAGGTTAGGGTAACATTTATTTTAGCTTTGCTAATATACCTTCAAGAATTCTAATTTTTTGCTCATTCCTGTTCGTAGTATTAGTAGATTAGTAGATACGTATGACACTTTCATATTCTAATTTTGCCGTAGCTCATTGGTAGAGAGGACTGTATTAACATTCACGAGGTCTTTGGTTCAATCCCGGCCTGCAGCTCTCCATTTGTTCCGGCTTTGACTGAGCACCAGTAATGGCTCTAAGAAAAGAGATAGATGAATGAATCTAACTTTTACTGGTTTTCGAAGGCTTGAAAGCATTAACACAACCCTTTGGCACCCCAAACAACATATTAATGAATTACATGCTGCCGATGTTTTAAATTGATGCCATAAGGCAGAGTCTGTTTCCAAAACTCAAGTAAAACTCCCAAGTGTCATCGCGAATAGATACAGTCAGCTACATCCCAATGGCTGTGGAGCAAAGCCACTATAGTCCATTTCTTTTAGCGAGGCAGATTTGCACCGACTCGCAGCGGTGCCCTTTTAGCTCGGAAAAGTTTCCTGATCGCTGATTGGTTGGACGAGATAATTCTAACCATTCAGCGACCAGGAAACTTTTCCGAGCTAAAAGGGCACCGCTGCGAGTCGGTGCAAATCTGCATTGCTAAAAGAAATGGACTATAGTTCCTGCTAGCATCACCATTTTGCTGCATCCCAACAACTCTTGGTTTGTTGCCCTTTATCAGCCACTTCATACCCTTTCTTACATCTTCAACAGTCGCCTCCACAAACATAATCAACCTGATATTAACCCTTCACATTCAACACATTTTCAAAATACTCACTCCATCAACCCTAATATTATGTGCATATCTCGACATCTCTCAGCTTACATCTTCTATTCCGAGGTACATTTGGTCATTACATTTTTTATTTAGAAAATACTTTAAATTAAATAATGACAAGAAACTAGCATAAAATATCATGTCAAATATAGATCAATATCTGTAAACAAACTAATATTGTATGAACTGTATAGGTTATTTAAGGTAGAGGCCGTGAACAAAATTTGATTGGTGTTTTTCTATACTGGGATATATTTCGAAAATATTCTACATCTTATTTATGCCATATATAGCCATATAGCATTATCTTGTACACAAATGTCTAACTTGGGGTCTTAAATCGAGAAACCTTATAGAAAAGGCATTTTTTTTAAAAAGTTTACTTTAATAGGTATAATGAAAGGTCTCTTAATACAACAGCATCGTAATAGAGCCTATTGTCAATTCTTTTTAGTGAGGCAGATTTGCACCGCCTCGCAGGGGTGCTCTTTTCGTTCGGAAAGGTTTCCTGATCTCTGATTGGTTAGACAAGATAATTCTAACCAATCAGATAACAGGAAACTTTTCCGAGCTAAAAGGACACCGCTGCGAGTCGGTGCAAATGCGCCTCATTAAAAAAAATTGAGTATAGTATATTTTCCTAATGAATTTCATAAACCTTTTATTATATAAAACCTGCTAGTCAAATCGATTCAATTGAAAAGTGAAAAGTTTAGAAAAACATAATTGTGCCAAATACCCGTAGTCTTTCCATTTCATAACGAATGTTGCATTATTGCCGATGTTAATGCAAATTATGGTGAAACATCAATATACAATGCTTGCAATTTAAAAGGTAAGGCATCTCGTATGGCCACACTAAGCGAGCGTGTAGCTTCCCGCGTTTTCACCCAAGACCACCCCATTTACCATTAGTCCCCGAAGGGGTGAGTGTTCAGTTGTTCGTTTCTAGACCCGGTTACTGAAGATTGTATTGGGGGGATGTTCCGGAGAGCATTTTGGGGATCCTCGTAATCCAATACACATAAATAACATTATTTTAGAATAACATTGGGTTAATATAAGCAATCAGTTGCAAATGATTGGCAAGTTGAAATAGTGAGTGTGCCCTTTTTGTGTGTTGCAACGTACTTATTTGAAAGCGTCACCATTTAATTACTTTTAAGAATGTTTTATATATATATATATATATGTATGTATATATATATGTATATATATATATATATATATATATATATATATATATATATATATATATATTAATAAATATAGCCTTTGATAGCGTGCACCAACCAATTTTGTGGAGTCCTGCGTCATTATGGAATTTCTCTTAAATATATAAATTTCATGAGTATAGCAAGTGCAAAGTTAATGTTAATGGAGTCTGATCAAATGAATTTCCAGTGAACAGCGGAGTACTCCAAGGGAATGTGTTCTCACCTATGTTGTTTATTCTCCTCATGGATTTTGTAATGAGGAGAACAGTCACAGATGGTGGAGGATTGGACTGGATTGGTGATAGGAATTTAGCAGACCTAGAGCATGCTGATGATGCTGTCCTTGTTAGCAGAACATCGCATGATTTGTAATGCTTGCTTTCCAGAATGCATGAAATATCACACGAGGTTGGGCTCAAGATAAATAGAAGAAAGACAGATGATGTGAACGGAGTATGCAAGGGAAGATGAAATATCATTGGAAGGAGAAAGGATTCATGAGGTAGAATCATTTAAGTATTTAGGAACTATAATCTCCAATACAGGGTCTTTAGCATTAGAGTTTAGTGAAAGATTAAAAAAAGAAAATCAGACAGTGGCTAGGTTTAGTAAAATTTGGAAATCAAATCGCCTGAAATTACATATAAAAATCAGACTATATATCAGTTTAGTTAGATAGGTGTTACTCTATGGACATGAGTCATGGTATAACAATGAAACAATCTCCAATAGATTTAGTAGATTTGGGAACAAAGCCCTCAGAAGGATATTGGGAGTTAAATGGCAGGTCAGGATTAAAAATGAAACTATAAGAGACATTACTCGAGTGCCATATGTGGATGAGATAATGATGAGGGGTAGATAGAGATGGTTTGGGTATACTTTTTGCACTCCCCAAGAGAGATTAGTTCACCAAACGTTCACTAGAAGAGTTGAAAAACACAGCCTTACATAGCTGAGGACTATGAAGTGCGAAGTAGGAGATGATGAATGGAGAAGTATTGAATTAAAAGCTCAAGGTAGAGACGACTGGCGAAATCTAACAGCGGCCCTTTGCATCAATAGGTGTAGGAGGAGATGATGATGATGTGTATATATATATATATATATATATATATATATATATATATATATATATATATATATATATATATATATATTATATATATTTATATATATATATATATATATATATATATATATATTTATATATTTATGTAAAAGAGAGAGAGAGAGAGAGAGAGAGAGAGAGAGAGAGAGAGAGAGAGAGAGAGAGAGAGAGAGAGAGAGAGAGAGAGAATTAATGTTGAAATTTCTGTCTACCTCTATGTATAGTGGGTCCTTTTATTTGTCGTATGTTAGTCACGTTTGTCATCAGCCAAGAATAACAGATTTAGGGAGTGCTATAGCCATAGCCCAAAAATGTTAAGGACTTAAAATGCCAAAACAGTGGAAGTATCTGTGAATGGGTCAAAAGAGTGCAAAGGCCTCTTTAATGTATTAAAAACAGCGCTACATCCTCTTAATGTGTTGAAATAAGAGTAGATCCTCCTAATGTGCCATAAATGTTATGTCCTCTTGAATATGCCAAAGCAGTGCAGGGTCCTCCTAATGTGCCGAGAAAGGTCAAGGGTCTCATGTGACAAAACAATAAAGCCTAGCTCCTTTGAATGTGTCAAAAGTGTGCTAGGTGCTCGTAATGTTCTAAAGTAGCATTATGTCTTTCAATGTCAAAGATTTGCTAGGGATTCTTGTGTCAAAATAGTGTCAAGTTCTTTTAATGTACCAAAGCAGTGTGAGGTCCTCTTAATGATTCAGGGTTGTAGTGGCCGATGCGGTAACTTCTCTGACTGGTGAACGCCAGACTGGGGTTTGAATCCCGAGTTAGTCCCTTTGGTCGCTGCAACCTCACCGTCCTTGTGAGCTAAGGATGGTTGGGTTTGAGAGACCCTATAGGTTTATCTGCTGAGTCATCAGCAGCCATTGCCTGCCCCTCCTTTGTCCTAGCTTGCGTGGAGAGGCGGCTTGGGCGCTGATTATAAGTATATATGGTCAGTCTCTAGGCCCTGCTTGATAGGACAATATCACTATCCTTTGCCTCTGCCATTCCTGAACAGCCTTTAAACTGTGCTAGGTCCTCTCAATATGTCAAAACAGGGCTAGGTCCTCAAAATTCAAAATAGCAAATCAGTGTTAGGTCCTTTTAATGTATCAAAACATTGCTAGATCCTCTTGATGTGTCAAAGCTGTGCTAGGTCCTCTCACTATGTCAAAACAGTGTTAGGTCCTCTTAATGTGTAAAAATAGCTGTAGGTCCTCCTAAGGTGGAAAAGCAGCACTAGCTCCTCTTAAAATGGGAAAGCAGTACCAGGTCCTGTATCAAAAAAGAGCTAAGTTGTCTTGATGACTCAAAATCAGCGATAGGTCCTCTTAATGTGTCATAACGATGCTATGTCATTTTAATGTGTCTAAACAGTAATTGGTCCTCTTAAAGTGCCAAAGCAGCCATAGTTCATGTTAATGTATCAAAGCAGTGCTAGATCCTCTTAATAGTTTGTAACAGTGCTAGATCTTATTTAATATTTCATAACAGTGCTAGATCTTATTTAATATTTCATAACAATGCTAGGTCCTATGATACCCAACCAAAGAAAAAGCAGAGAAGATTCAAAAGTCCAGTTTAAGAGTTAGCACCATAGTACCAGAGAAAACTTCCAGAACCAACCCTCGTGGAACCCCCAAACTGTGCTGAAAATTGCAGCATCAAAGCTATAGATTTACAAGATTCTGATTTTATCTAGATTATTGCTTGTCATATGCCCTTTGAGGATCAATTTGTTCTTGCTATATCGGGATCTGTGTCTAGTATTGGCAATACTCCAAACTGTACCACAACTATTGGGTATCATCCAATAATTAATTCAGCAATTACGGACCTCAACATAATTTCAGAATGTTTGAGGTGCAGTCAAGAAGCATTATCCGAAGTAGGACAAGATTGCACAATTACAACATTTGATCTTGGTGTTTGCATTAAAAACGTCCCTCTGATATGGAGTGAGCCAGAAAAAAAAAAAACATGAAAGGCATATCATAATCTCTGGTACTTTTCACACCAGTGTAACATGTGCTACAAACAATTAAGCAATTCAGAGTTTAATCAACCCATTTCAACTTGAAGACTCGCAGTCTCTGACATGTTTATCCTTGGGAGCATCAATGTCTGAAGAAATATGGTATGATGTGTCAAACGCATTGAGAAAAGGCTAATCATAGAAAGAACACTTCATGAACGACTGCTTTGTGAAAAAAATGTACCTTTACTCGAACCCATCAATAGAAACATGTTCAAAACAATGTCATCCAGAGCTGTTTCACAAAGGAATGTTACAACAAAGAAAGAAATACAATACAAGTCAATAAGTGGGTTCATTTTCAAAGTATTAATCAAAACCCAGCAACAAGAAAGACATGTTAGCATTAGTGAGCTTATGTCCTATCCCCTGTCTCCAACTCTATGTTCCATAGTAACAGTTGATGGATTCTTTATAAAAACAAACAAAACTTAAGAAATGAGTTAAGTGATAAAGAATATTGAAAATGGAAACCTCCTCCATCAAATGAATGTGCTTTAATTTAGCATGAGAATTCCTCCTTTAATATGAAAGAGGTACCCCTACAATTCAAACTATATCAGAACGTATTTTCCAGAATACACCTGCTGCAGTAAGACACTAATTAGCTCAGGCACATATGCTGACAAACTCATCTCTCCCAAATCGGCTGAGCGAGACCAAAGAGGCTGTGGTGGTAGGTTCATAATTGATGGACTGAATATTCACCCTCACATAGACTTGAAAACATTTCTCACAAATGATGACAACAAGAAATTTTTCATCAGTCTACTACATTGCCACTGGGGCTCTGATGATATGACAAAAAGTATCATTAAAAAGCCTATGTTCTTCACTGAGGGAGGTCAAGCCTATAAACTTACAATAGCCGAGGGTAAGGCTTTCAAACAGTAATTGCCGGAAGCATGTTCCAACCATGAAGAAACTGATGCCAGGCTTATCATTTATATAAATTACTTTCAGCCCAAACTGTTACACATCAAGACGGTGAGAGTTAGGGCAAAGGACAAGATATTTTTGTTCATCTCTATTATGCTAAATCTTTCACAGCCACCATTCTCCTGAATATCGGAGAGCGACTCATCAACATTAACTGGTAGGCAGAAAATTATTCTTAAGACCACATTACAGCCCCTCTGTCTCTTCATGCCTTCTTTGGGGAAGATTGTACTTCAGCATTCAAAGGCAGGGGAAAGATACGATCAATCAAACTCTTTAGCTAAAATTCAAAGTTTATTAATATTTTTGTTGAAATAGGAAAGCAATGGGTTCTTGATGACGCGAATGTTATGAGATGAATTGAAGAATTCAAATGCCATTTGTATGGCCTTAGTTACAGAATATAGAAAGGTTAATGAAGGCCGAGAAATAAAGGCCAAGAAACTCAATGGATCAACCGAAGTTACAAGTATACGACCAGCAGTCACTTTTGATCTTTGCAAAATTTCCCCCATGCAAAAGAGTTCTTGTGCAGCATGTGAAGAGAGTTAATTACCAAGTGTGCATCTGGAGTAGAGCTCATGAACAATATCCGAAATTACCATTTACTCAGGAGTTTAGTTTTCACATAAATTCTGTTTTGATGGAGACATCATCTCCAAAGATCTCATGAGTGTATTAGTAGATGTGCAAGGAGACGAAGCAAAGCATGATGATTTCAATATAAGCTCTGATCATGATAATTATGAATTTCATGGTGGCGAGGATGATGATAAATCAGATGGTGATCAATCATGTGCTATTAACATGATTTTTTTATTTTAAAAAAATCGACACTTCTTAGTTTTACAAACAAAAATGTTACTTTTTATAAAAAAAAAAGCGTGTTCATGATTTTAAGATTGTTTCAGCAAATTCTACAAGCATGTCTCCTCTGTCATTCCTTGTGCCTACTCCAAATGTACCTACTGCTGATTTTTCTCACTTCTTTTGACCTTCATTAGCATTGAAATCACGCAAAACAAATGTAAATTGAGTCATGTTTTCTTTTCTTAGATATATCCAGATCTTCATAAAAAGTTTCTATTTCTTCCTTTGTATAGGTTGTTGTTGGTGCATACGTTTGAATGATCTTCAGTTTATACTTCGTATTTAGTTTGATAATTAATTCTGCAATTCTGTCACTAGTACTACAAAGTTCTTCTATGTTACCTGCAAGATTTTTATTGATAAGAAAACCCACTCCATTTTCTTTGTTCCTTTCATGTCCTCTGAAGCAAAACATATGGGTATCTTTTAATGCTATATAAGATTCCCCAGTCCTAATTTGACTCAATCATGTTATATAGCAATTTATTTATTTCAGCTCTTCTTCTTTCCTAGACAAGGTCCTGCCGTTGTATGTTGCAAGGTTCAGTTTCCAAAGGTGGCCTATTCTAGTTTAGAGATTTTAGCACCCCTGCAATAGAAGGTAGCTACCCGACACGTTGGGCAGTTGTTCCATTGCCTCTGAGGACTGGGGTCCGAGATAGGGTTGTTATATATGTCTGGAGTTTGGCCAGTTTTCATCACCACACCAGCAACTACAAATTAGTGATGATGGGAGATTTCCATCTGATCGCTCACAGCAAACCAATCTACTATGGGTGGCCCTGACGAATATAGCTTTGCTGATCATTGTGGTGCGCAAAACACCTTCACCTCGTTAAGGTATCATCACTCATCACATTTCATCTATCCTACTATTATACAGTATCTCAAACTATTTTCTCTTCTCTCATTTTACGTGCATTCCTTTTCATGATTCCTTATTCTTGTCTCTAGCAAATTAGCAGGAGAGAGAGAGAGAGAGAGAGAGAGAGAGAGAGAGAGAGAGAGAGAGAGAGAGAGAGAGAGAGAGAGAGTTGGCGATTCCTGAATTGTCAATACATGTTCGTCACGCCTGATGTTGGCGTCAGCTTTTTCACATGTCGTTAATACAAAGGGCCAACATGCTATAGCCTCATGAAGAGAGACGCCCTTCCTTTTTCCTCAGACTTGTGAGGAAAAAGGAAGGGCGCCTCTCTCCAAGGATAAAAGCTCCCTGCTGCGATAGAAAGAGAGGTAGTTGCTGGGCAGAAGTAAAGGCTAGTCGTGAGGAAGCTTTGGTCCTTGAAAGTGTCGAGTGTTATAAACCCCTTTTGCACCAGTAACTTGGAACAATATGGCGAACACTAAAAGAAAACTTATCCCTGGGGTGTAAGATTTAGGAAATATTTAAGTTAAATTTCTCTCGTATAATTCTTATCAAATTAGATTTATCTCGTGTATAAGAAATATGGTTTGAATTCAATTATCGAAAGATTTAATGTGGCTCTAGTGTAACTCTCAGTGTTAAACTTTTGCTTTATCAAAAACCCCTATTGTGAAACCCTCGTTCTTAAAAACAGAAAAAAACTTAACAAAAAGTAGTTTTCATTGAAGATTCAGTTCTTGCCGATATCCCGTTTTCTTTGAAATTAAAGTTTTCCTTTTGCAGTCCCATAGTCTCAAAATTATACATACATGGCCAAATTGCAACAAAATTGTCTTCAAAATTCTCTTCACCAAGGTCTCCAAAACACTAAGAAAGTCTATTTAAATATAACCTAATAGATAATACATAAAAGTACCCAAAATTAATGAGAATAGAAAAAAAGTCCTTCGTCAAAATTGGGAAAAACATATTTCCTCAGGGGGTATTCGAATGGATTTATTTTTATTATAGACACCATCACGAGATTCATTGTCCAAAAAAATAAGAAACTTTTTGTTGCAATTTGTTCTAGGTCGGGCTCCGATTTGAGCTAAAGTGCCTGGACTACCTGAAATAGATAAAGTGCAGTGAATGAAGAATCTCTCTCTCTCTCTCTCTCTCTCTCTCTCTCTCTCTCTCAATTTAATACGGTGCTAACAAGCTAATCAAGCAATCCTTCTATCGCTAAAGATGTTTTGAGCGAAAATTTTACTTGAGAATACTCCCCCATATTCTCTCTCTCTCTCTCTCTCTCTCTCTCTCTCTCTCTCTCTCTCTCTCTCTCCATAGAGCCACACCCTACAAAACCCTCTTTCATCCCTTTTATCCTGGCTCGTTGAGTTCCTCATCTAACCCATAGGGTCTCTCTCTCTCTCTCCCTCTCTCTCTCTCTCTCTCTCTCTCTCTCTCTCTCAAGCCACCTGCTATTTACCACACACATACACACGCACACACCCAAATCCCGCAGTCCCTTGGCTTCCCCGCCACCTTTGGGCGGGTTTCTTTTCATTTTCGGACAACACCTTTAATGTAGGTCTACAGTACACACATTCCCCTTTCATAGCAAGTCAAGAAGCAGCTAAGATCAAGAGCACCATCTACACTTTGTGTTTCTTGTCGGTGATTTGGTGACGTCTGCTTATTAATAGACGTTTTCACTTACTGTGTAGGTAGGGTGGGAGAAGGAGTGCCTGTGTGGTGGTGATGGAATGTGTAGGCCCATGTGCGTCTATCTTCATTGAATTTTGAGACACATTTTGCAGTGCTACAGTACTCAAGTTGATTTTGATATTACGTGCAAGTGGAAGATGAGTGGCGCAGTATGTGTAGAGATATTAAACAAGCTGCTAATGAGCTTTCTGTGCAATTACACGATGACGCTAATGTTGTGGAAGTTACACTGCTCGAGGGGTTCATCCACAGTTCTTTTAAGAACTATTTTGTATCGCCGAGCCTCCCATACACACACACACACACACACACACACACACACACACATATATATATATATATATATATATATATATATATATATATATATATATATATATATATACTGTATATATTCAATTCCTAAATACTTAAATGAGATTAGCTCATTAATCCCCTTTCCCTTCAAGGATATTTCATCTTCCATTGCATATTCTGCCCTCACCATCTCTGTCTTTCTTCTATTTATCTTCAGCCCAACCTCGTATATATGTACTGTATGTACATTTGTATATTATATATATATATATATATATATATATATATATATATATAGGCCTATATATATATATATATATACACACACACACAAGATAATTTGTAGGTAAACGTATAGACAAATATGTACGAAAATAGATTAATATATCTAGAAATAAAGCTATATATATACATATATATATATATATATATATATATATATATATATATATATATATATATATATGTATATATACACACACACAAGATAATTTCTAGATAAACGTATAGACAAATATGTACTAAAATATATTAATATATATAGAAATAAAGCTACACACACACACACATATATATATATATATATATATATATATATATATATATATATATATATATATATAAAAGGTGATGAATGCGCTAAAGAAGGTGATGAATGCAAAAGTTGATGGGAGAAGTACAAGAGGAAGGCCAAGGTGTGGATGGATGGATGGAGTGAAGAAAGCTCTGGGTGATAGGAGGATAGATGTGAGAGAGGCAAGAGAGCGTGCTAGAAATAGGAATGAATGGCGAGCGATTGTGACGCAGTTCCGGTAGGCCCTGCTGCTGCCTCCGATGCCTTAGATGACCGCGGAGGTAGCAGCAGTAGGGGATTCAGCATTATGAAGTTTCATCTGTGGTGGATAATGTGGGAGGGTGGGCTGTGGCACCCTAGCAGTACCAGCTGAACTCGGTTGAGTCCCTTGTCAGGCTGGAGGAACGTAGAGAGTAGAGGTCCCCTTTTTTGTTTTGTTTCATTGTTGATGTCGGCTACCCCCCAAAATTGGGGGAAGTGCCTTGGTATATGTATGTATGTATGTGTATATATATATATATATATATATATATATATATATGTATGTATATAGTTATATAGATATGTATATACAGTATATGCTATGTAAATAGAAATATTTATGAATTTCTATTTATATATACTGTATATATATGTATACACATGTTTTTATATACTGTATATATATACAGTATATATAAGTAAATTACGTCTAGCGAATTACGTAAATTCCCAAGCTCCCAAACTCACCCTCTTTATATTACATAATATAACCCACAATAGAAAAATACCTCCGAGCTCTGAGAATAATACGTAACTCTTAGATGATAATATATATGAACACTGAATATCTAAATGCTTTCTTTACTTTGCACTCAAAACAAAACTGGGTGATTACTTTACTTGTAATGGGAGCTATTATTAAATCAACCTCTTACTTTGGTTCTTAGTCAGGGGATACGAGCAAAGCACTGAGAAAAGTATTTGTGATCAACACACTTTACAAAAATGAATATATTCAATCAAAAATATTAACAATTCAAAATTAACACAAAATATAAATCACTCGAAATATTAAATCTGAACTAAGCCTTAGACTAAGACAAAAAGAAAGACACTATAAAAATTATACAATCACTGGTTGCACTGAAAATTAATTTATAAAAATATTTCATTTTGACAATTAATGAAAAAAGTTGACACTATAGTACTGTAGAAAATTAATCAAATTTACACTTACATATACTTAACTGTTACTCTTATGTCCTTAGGCTCACACAAGGTTACAGAACGGTTAAGCAAAAGTAAATACACTTCACTGTTTACCCTAATCTCACAAGGCCAGTTACAAAAATTTATACTATGAAATGAGCTTATATTAACCCACTTCACTTTTAATTAATCACCTAATAATATCACCAATGTTTGAACAACACCATACACGATATATGTTGGAGAGAAATCACTATTCACGTTTGAGAGGAAAACACTATTCACGTTTGAGAGGAGTTATGTAGTGGGTGGAGAGAGGGCTAGCAGACGTTGACTCTTTCATAGGGATAGGCTGGTTCTACTCTGTCTCCTGTGCATTGCTAGGTCCTTATTTATTAACTTAGTTAATTCCAGAACCTTCCATTTCGGCCTACTGGAAGCAAGGGTGCATGGCTCTAGCGGCGTGAGGTTGCCAACTTAGTAATTTGAAGAAGGGGTATTAACGTTGCTTACGAGGCAATTTTCTCTTAGCTAACTCCACCCATTTCCTCTTGTAACATTAAAAGCAGGAGTAATTTTTAGTCTAGAATTTTCATGTCTCTACAAACCATATGGAAACATGATGCAATCCCTAGCGTGTGTGTCATAAAGCATACCTTTTAACAAGAATACATAAGACTTCGTAACAAAACTATGTGAAATGAAAATTTAATTCTTTAATTTAACTTAAATTTATATATACAGAACTGAATGGAAATACAACTAAAGGAATGACGAATGTCTTATGTAATTTACATATATTACTTAATCCTATGTGAGGGTGAACCACCTTACGAGCTGGCTATACATCTCTTAAATACACAAATAAAATACATGAATGAAATATTCTACTCTCATGAAGACCAGCTTTGTAAGATATATAAATATATATATATATATATATATATATATATACATATATATAGTATACATATATATTAATTTTATATATGTATAATAAATTTCTCTCTCTCTCTCTCTCTCTCTCTCTCTCTCTCTCTCTCTCTCTCTCTCTCTCTCTATATATATATATATATATATATATATTGATGATATATGTGTATGATTAATTTATATATATAAAATTTTTATGCATATTTGTATTAATTCTATCATAGTTATACATTATATACACACATATATATATACAGTATATATATATATATATATATATATATATATATATATATATATATATATATATATATATATATATATAGTGTGTGTGTGCAATGCATATTCATATATACATACACACATAATATATACATATATATATATATATATATATATATATATATGTAAATGTATGTAAATATTTACATATTTAAATATATATAATAGCTATATACACACACATACACACACACACACACACACACACATATATATATATATATATATATATATATATATATATATATATATATAAATGTACTTTATATGCACACGCATTGTGGGATATGTACGAGTAGTCTTGTTATCACTACTTAATTTTCTAGATTATATATATATATATATATATTATATATATATATGTATATATATATATATATATATATATATATATATATATATATATATAGTATGTATTTATATATCATCATTATCTCCTCCTACGCCTATTGATGCAAAGGGCCTCGGTTAGATTTTACCAGTCGTCTCTATCTTGAGCTTTTAAATCAAATCTTCTCCATTCATCATCTCCTACTTCACGCTTCATAGTCGTCAGTCATGTAGGCCTCCGTCTTCCAACTTTTCTAAGTCCCTTCTGAACCCCTGTTAAAAGTTTGGTGAATTAATCTCTCTTGGGGAGCACGAAAAGCATGCCCAAACCATCTCCATCTATCATTCACCATAATCTCATCAACATATGGCAATCGAGTAATCTCTGTTATAGTTTCATTACTAATCCTGTCCTGCCATTTAGCCCCCAATATTCTTCTGAGGGCTTTGTTTTCAAATCTACAAAATCGGTTGGATATTGTTTCATCGTCCTACCACGACTTATTTCCATATAGTAACACAGCTCTCACTAACGACTAACCTGATATATAGCATGATTTTTATATGTAATTTCAGGCAATTTGATTTCCAAATTCTCCTTAATCTTGCCATTGTGGGATTTGCTTTTTTCAGTCTTTCATTAAACTCAGATTCCAAAGATCCTGTATTAGAGATCATAGCTCTTAAATAATTCCACCTCATTAATCCTTTCTCCTTCCAATGATTTTTCATCTTCCATTCCATATTCTGTTCCCTTGTCTATCTTTTTTTCTTTTCATCTTCAGCCCAACCTCATGTGATATTTCATGCATTTTCGTAAGCAAGCTTTGCAAGTCTTGTGGTGTTCTGTTAATAAGGACAGCGTCATCAGCATACTCTAAGTCAGCTAATTTCCTGTTACCAATCCAGTCCAATCTTTCTCCACCATCCCCAACTGTTCTATGCATTACAAATCAATGAGGAGGATAAACAACATAGGTGACAACATATTCCCTTAGAGTACTCCACTGTTCACTGGAAATTCATTAGATAGGATTTCACTCATTTTAACCTTACACTTGCTATGCTCATGAAGAGACTTGATCAAATTTACATATTTAAGAGGAACTCCATAATAACGCAGGACTTTCCACAAAACTCGCTTGTGCACACTGTCAAAGGCTTTTTTTATAGTCTACAAATGCCATCAAAAGTGGTTTTCCATATTCTACTCATTGCTGTACAACATGTCTTAAAATGAAAACTTGGTCAGTACATCTACCTTTACTAAATCCAGCTTGTTCATCTCAGCTTTTCGTAAATCTTTCTTTCTAGTCTCTTTAGAATGAACACACTATGTATTTTCATGACAACTGATGTAAGTGTGAGGCTTTTGTAATTATTGCAAACAGATCTCCCTTTTTTGTTTTCCTTTTACCAAAATTTCTTGCTCCCGTTCATCAGGTTTTGCCTCTTCACGCCACATTCTACAAAATAATCTTTCAAGTATTCTACGAGTCATTTCATTTTCGGTCAATATCATCCCAGTACTCATCGTATCCAGGGGCTTTCCATCTCTAATTCTATAATAATAGCTTCGACTTCAAACACACTGAATTAATTCATAGGCACATCAAGGTCTTCTTCAGCTTCAGGTAAATCAATCAAATTATTCCCTTCATATCTCATATTCATGACCTCACTAAAGTGTTCCATCTAACGTTGCCTTTCTTCATCTTCTGGTGTTATAACAGATCCAGCTCTGTTTTTGATGGGTATACACACACACACACACACACACACACACACACACGCTCGCGCATTGTGGGATATCTACCAGTAGTCTTATTATCACTACTTACGTTTTCTAGATTGTAATCTGGGAGCCATTGTTTACATCGCATATGGAGTTACATTGCTATACATCCAAGACTCTCTCTCTCTCTCTCTCTCTCTCTCTCTCTCTCTCTCTCTCTCTCTCTACTGCAATTCTAAAATTATCTCCAACAATGCAATATGAAAAGTCATCCAAACATTCCCCTAACTTTTCCAAATTGCAGCTTCGTATTTTTCTGGAAGCTGACTTTTTTCCAGAATTGCTATTTGTCCAAGTTTTTCCAATTTCAAATTGCATTATCAATATTGGGTGCCGAGAGAGAGAGAGAGAGAGAGAGAGAGAGAGAGAGAGAGAGAGAGAGAGAGAGAGTCATGTCTAGTTTACCCCAGCTGCGACCTGCAACTGTCTATTCAAGGCTATGTTCATAACTCCTTTTCGTTCAGTCTAAGACACGATCAGTTGCAAATTTGATGGTCAAGTAATCGCTTACACATAAGTTGAGTTTGACAACCAACACGGATCAAATACAGTCCATACACTAGCTCAATGCTTTCTGATGTGGTCCCAATTATATTCTTGTACATCTTACATGTAAGAATATGAATGAATGACATTCTATATTTCCTAAATATTTCTTATAATATTTGCTTCTACTCATGGTATACAGTTCATTGTTTTTCTTCAAAATTTGGATGCAAAAAAGGGTCAAGGCTGAAAAGGCAAGCTTCCACAAAATAGAATGCGTTTAATAAAACATGCCAAAGAAGATAGCTGAATTTTTAGAATAAATCACAAGAACTTAAAGATTACCTTTGCTATGCAAATTAATTGCTTAACACATCAAGAAGTATGTTGTGTGAATGAAATGGGAACAAGGATTGATTAAACGTCCCTCATCCCTGTTCAAAGCGAAACATTTCTTGGAAACACCATTGTGCATCAAATCTATCCCGCGTTGCTGGAACGGCAGCCGGTAATATACCGATAAGAATAGATGAGGGTGGGGTTAGAACCTTATAACCCATCGCTGGGTTAGAGAGGCCATTCATCGGCGATGAATAGTGGATTAACCAAATAAACTTTAAACCATGTAAACTGAATTGGATTAAAATCTTTTTAGCCACATAGCCCTTGGTGGGGCCGCAGAGACCATTCAGTATCTTTGACCAAGGGAAGATAGGTCCCCACCTGAAGTTATTGGTCATGGTACACGAGCAAAGCAAGGTATCCCGCACCTTCACCAACACAATATTGACTCAGTCTTCAAGATTACACGGTCTCTTGCCCTTTCAAATTATTGGATATTACATCTACAAAATAACCCTTTATCGGGGTAGTGCAAAATACAACTCAGAGATCCGTATTCACTGTTTTATCACCTTTCAATAGATACTTTGTAATCAGACTATTAACCTTGAAGATATTTCCCTTGATCCGACAGAAATCTACGTAGTTACAATTTTCCTCTAAAGATTCTTTTAGACCAACGCCAGCCATAAAGCATTCTCATGAAGTAGGAATACAAGCAGACTGGATTGTGAATGTTAGTGGTTAATCTCTCTATTGGCAGCTTCATAGCGAGTTTGTAACTTCTGTTACATGTACAATAAATTTACGTATATTGTATTACAAAACTTGTGAAAAGGGCACATTTTTTCATGCATGTTGATGTAAAAATAAAACAATTAATTTTATTTCATACATGTTAATGTGCAAATATTCATCTTTTTATATATGTTAATGTAATTTATGACTCGGAAATATCGTTGTGTTCTGGGACGAGCGTTTTAGATATTGCTTCGGCGCCAGCCCTCTGACGGGCATGAGTTATAAAAGATGATTCGATAGTGGTTGCGTGGCGTAGCGTCATGTTGCGCGATGTTAGTCCTGGGAGCTTCTAGTGCGCCATTAACAGTCCCTCGTATATAAAGGTCTGGTGACAAGTGAACGACGGGAAGACCTGACTGAACACTACTCGTGTGGAGACATTTCAGCTACATCCACTGTGACCTGGAATTTGCTACTGAACTTGCAACAATATACTGTATCTTGAAGATAAAGATAAAAAAAATTCATCTGTTCAACATCAGAAGCTGTGTTCCTACATAACTTTTTATATCGGAAACTAAGCAAAGTTATCTGTCCCTCGCTGTATAGAAGTTTGTGAAGTCAACTCAAGACCTACTTCTTTGTAAGGCCTTATGTATAGTACTAATTAGTTTTGGTGCCGTGAGTATTCGGTGGATATACAATACTGCAAATACTTATATTAAATCTTGAATATAGTTATATTTTATGTATGCTGGTTAACATTTTCATATGCTGTTAATGTTTCGCTATTGTTTGATAATTTTTTTGAGTAGATATGCTTAATCTAAGTCATGTACGATAGTTGAACGTAACAGAATTGAGGGCCTTTCTCTGGGATCTGAAATTGTTATCTTATTTGTAATTCAAAGATTGTTCTAAAAGTAAACCTTTGTTATTTGTATAAAAATTAGCCAGCAAACAAGTCAGAGTTTAACCCGTCTGAGTTTTTGACAAAATTTGTGAGGATCCACAAATTGAGAAGTTAAGTGATCTTAAGAAATGTAGCTTAATAAGTTTAGGCAAACATCTTGAGCTAAATGTTAAAAATTCAATTAAGAAAGAGGATATTAAACTTGTGTTAGTTCAACTGTTGGTTGAAGGTGCTGTGTTACCTCAGTATGTGTTAGATATGATGGATAGAGCATCAGTGTGTCCTGATTCACCAGCAGTAGAACTTGAAAGACTCAGAATAGAAGCATGGATAGGAAAAAGAAAAAAAAAAGGAATTAGTAGCTCTGGCACGAGAAAGAGAGTCAAGAAGCCGAGCGTCAGAGAAGAGCAGTAGTTAAAACGTGAGCATTTAGAAGCTGAATTCAAACATGAACAATTACAAGCCGAGATAAAGCTTCATGAAATAAATGTTCAAAAGGAGTTAAGCAGGATAATTCTAGTGATACTCATAAATCTGGGTCTGGTGTTTCTAGCCAAGATAGTTTTGCCTCCTTTTAATGAAAAGGATTTAGATGAAATCTTTCGTCTGTTTTGAGAGAAAATCTAAGTAATGTAAGTGGCTAACAGAAAACTGGGCTTATATGTTGTCAGGAGTCCTGTATGGTAGGGCACAAAAGGTATATGCTTCTATTCCTGAGCATGGAGTTGATGATTATGAATTCTTGAAAAATGCAATTTTACAGGCCTATGAAGTAACTCCCAAAGCTTATAGGATGAATTTTAGGAAATGGACAAAACAAGATAAGCATACATATGTAGAATTTAGTAGAGAACAATCAGGTTGGTTTGCTAAATGATGTAAAGCAGCAGAGTGTAGGGGTGATTTTGATAAATTAAGAGGAATTATTTTAATTCAGCAGTTTAAGAATTGAGATAGTAAAAATATTAAATTTTACTTAAATGAGAGAAAGCTATCTACCCTGCATGAAACAGATGTACAGTATGCTAATGATTATGTACCGACTCACAATAAGTCTAGGTTTAATGATAAAAGGTTTAATAGGTCAAAACACTGTAGGGACATGTAAGCTCACTAATATAGATGTTGTAGATCAAAGGTCTAATTCTTATTTACATGTCAAGTTTCAAAGTAGCAGTTTAATAGAAATTCTATTACCAGTAGTTCTACAACATGTAATTATTGTAAGAAACCAGGTCACACAGTCTGAATGTTTAAGTTGAAAAGGAAAGAAGCTAGAACTGTTGCTTTTATAACTCTACCAAAGTCTCATAGTCTGCTACCAGTAGAGGTTATCACTATAAATGACCACGTTTTTGACAGGAAGTCTGTTAATTCCAGTGTTTGTTCCAGAACTGTTAATAATGTTTTCCAGCCATATACTGCTAAGGGTTTTGTTTATGTTGGTTCAGTGCACCCTATTTGTATCATGCATGATACTGGTTGTGCCCAGTCATTTGTTTTGAGGGAAGTTTGCCTGTGACTGAGCATTCATTTATTGGGAAGTATGCTACAGTTCGTGGAGTTTGTGATGGCTATTTTAGCGTTCCCTTGCATCATATGGATCTTCATTGTGACTGGTTATCAAGGCCTGTTGTTGGTGGGGTTTCAGAGATGCCTATTATTGGTGTTCAATTTTTTTTCTTGGTAATGACTTTGTAGATGAGAATGTTTATGTCCGACCGAAGATAGTTAATGAGCCAGGTCTTGATCAGGAGTTGGAGGTTCTCAGACCTGATTTGTCTACTCTTGTTTTCTTTAAGTGCTGCGACTCATGAGAAGACAAGTTCTTCCTGCAAGTCTAAAAATGACATGTTGATTCGTGGTAACGTTCACTATAGTATCTTCTACAGACTTCATTCGTTGGTTTGTAGTGCTGCATCCACTATCGATTGTCGTAGCGACTCATCTCGTGAAGATAGGTTAGATTATGATACTTGGTCAGCTGTTGATTGTTCTTCCAACATGTCTGATTATGATGTGTTAGTTCATGATTGTTCTGCTGTCAAATTTTCTACCAAACTGTCTTGAGAAGAGACTTTGGTTCGTAATGTACAATCTTCACTGTTATACTTACTCGTCTCGTGAAGAAAAGTTATTGTGGCGATTCTCTTTTGGAGAATTCTAATAACCTGCCTTGTGAAGGTACTTTTGTTTGTGATGTTCATTTTCCAATGATAATGTTAACTTGTCCGAGACATTTTTGTTTGACCAGTTTAATAATGATATTGTCTCATTCGACACAGGTGTTAAAAATAACCGATTTTGTTATTCAATGAATATTGCAATCCTGAGTGATTCAAAGTCGATTGTAGTTGAGAAATCTGACCATGTTGTTCAGGGTATCATCCCTGCAAATCGAAACTATGTTCTCAGTCTCACTCACGAACAACCTATGATTGCTAATTTTAATTTTGTGGAATTTTGGGTTATGATTTCATAAATCTTTATTTCCATGATATTTTGGCAGGACGTGATTCAGTTTTATGCTTGTCCTGTGTGTCAAGCTAAGAAAATCTGTATTTTAAGTATTTTTGTCATGCCCTCGGAATGATTTTAAACAGCCTGAAAAGAGGCAGACTTTTTTTCTTATAAATTTTGTACCTTTTAACAAGATTCCTTCGTTTTCTGTAATGGTTTTGTGGATATCTGTCATTATCAGTTCTTAAACTCTGAAATTTTATTTGTAGTTTGTAATAAAAAATTTATTCTATTTTCTTTGAATTTAATCGAAATCTTTGTATTTCTAATCTCATGTGATAAGCTTTTGTTTATATTTGTGAAAACTTGGTTAATGACCCAACTTTTCGCTAGGCAGGGGGATGTTATATTTACGTTAAGTTTATGTATTACAAAAATTGTGAAGGAGGCTTATTTTTTCATGTATGTTTATTTAAAGTAAATATATATATGTTGAATGTAATTTATGACTGAAATATCATTGTGTTCTTGGACTTTAGTTCTCAATACTGCTTCAGCGCCAGCCCTCTGGAGGGCCCGAGTTATAAAAGATGATTCTAGTGTGGTTCAGTGACGTGGAGTCATATTGCTAGTCCTGGTCGCTTCTAGTGAAAAAGGAACATCCGGAAGTATTGGTTGTTCTTGTATAAAGGACTGGTATCGAGTGACACAATGAAACCTGACTAAACACTAATTTGGAGAGATTTCAGCGCCTACATCCACTTTGACCTGGAACTTGCTACTGGACTTGCAATGATATTTCTTTTAGATGATATTCAAGAAGATTAATCAGTTCAACATAAAGCTGTGTTCTAACGTACTTTTTATTCTAGCATACTTTTACATCTGAAATTAAGCAGCGTCATCTGTCCCAGACTGTAAAGTAGTTTTTTTAAGTTGACTCTTGTCGTACATTGTAGGAAGTTATTTATAGTATTAGTTAGTTTTGGCGTGCTTTGGGCAATTGGTGAATCCTATATAATACTGTAATTAATTGTTATATCTTAAATATAGTAAAATATAGTAATATTTTATGTATGCTGGCTATATTTTTTATTTACCTGTAATGTTTGGTTATTGTTTGATAAACTTTGAGTAGCTTTGCATAATCTACATTGTGTACGATAGTTGAACGAAACACTTCCTGTATCTATATTACACTTTTGTTATACTGTTTGAGATTTTTTATCTATTACTATTAGTAATTTACTAAAAGATATTACCAAATGAAGCTTTAGTTAAACATTAAGAAGGGCTATTTGTAACCTTTCATTATTTTTGCATTACCTTGTACATTATTTTCTCAGCTATATAATTTTTTCAAGACCTAAAAATTCCGAAATTAAAACTGCGAAAATAAAACTTATTATATTACTTTATTCAAGCATAAAAGCTAAATATATAAAAAATGTACCAAAGATCAAAAGAATTTTAACCATATATACCTTATAGGCTGACTTAAATTTAATCTATGGCTGTATTCCTTGAAAGCTTCTACTAAATTGGAGGCTAGCTTCAAGAGTATTAAAAACAGGAGTAATATTGCCAAAAAACTGTCAACTAAAGAAATAGATGAAAATGTATTCAAACTAAAAACATTCTTTACTTTTATTAGTTAAAATAGTTTTTAATTGCACATCAAATATCCACCACATAAAACCACCAAAACATTGCTTTGCAAGTAATAGGGCATTATACAAAACTTACTGGCGAGAGTAAACAATATTTGCCAATTGTAGTATAGTATAACATCAAGTGCCAGCCACTTATATTCACATCTGAACACTATATTTCCCTCAAAACACTGGGTTTACATATGGGACTTAAAACTCTGGGATTTTTTTTATGTACAACTTTACCAGAGCCATTTAGAAAATTATGATATCAGAATTTTATTTAATCCCTTCTCCGTCGAAGCTTTCGTTGAAAGAATCTGGAACAAATGTCACCTTGTCGCAGAGCCTCCTCTTGAGCTTGGCGTCTAGTTTGAAGAATATCTCCAATTCATGTTTCACTGGCATTTTCATGGCATTGCAACGCCTTATTCTACTAGCACATTTGTTGACGATTGTCTGGTTTTTCTTATCTTTCATGACGTACCATGGGCCACCCGGTTGCATAAATTTGTAAGGCACCCAATTTGGGTTAACGTCCTTGTCACTTGATCTGCAGATCACAAATCTACTTGTGCATCTGTCTCTGCTTTGATAAATTTCTACAGCATAAGCAGTGTAGTGTTCAGTGAGCAAGAAGTACAGCAAGAGACTATCAAAGTCAAGTTCAGCACTGACATGGCTATCCCTATCAATGTCATTCCTATCCTGTAGGCTTTTACTAGCCTTAAACCACATTCCATCCATCATGGAGAGGCTAGTATCTCTTCCTTCGTCCACTGGTTTCATAAAGTCTTCAATTTTTACTTTACCACAGCCGTTTCTTTTAACCAAGTGAGACAACACACTTGCTTCATAGTAATCATCTTCACAACAAATGAGGCTGTACCAGCTATCAGGAATCCACATTGTGACACCTTCCGAAAAGTTCTCTACCAACCGTTTATCTCCATTTAAGGCGACTGGATGCTGCTTCTGTGTACAAAGTATAAATATATAACTGTTAAGATTAACAAAGTCACAACCTTATAAAAGAGAATAATCAATTTAAAAAAAATTCCGTGCTTGTATTTAGAGTTCAACCTTATATTTGGTACAAATTTTAGACATTTACAGAGTTAAAAAATTCCACAAAATTACAAACTTTGCTGGCATTAAAACATTTTTTGGTGGAATTGTAATATCAGAAACGAAAAGATTTTAACTAAAGTTCCAAAGTTTTTACACTTCGATTTTATACATACACTCACCTTCAGGCCATTTTCTTGCAATGCTCTACAAGATATAATCTGGGTCAAAGGTCCTTTGCGCTGTGAAAATAAAAAAGTTAGCATTTTATTTTAAAACTTCAAAAATGTTGCACAAAATCCAGTTTAGAAAAAGTTAAAAGAAATTAATCTAGTTTAAGAATAAAGGTATAAGGCAATGTTAAAGAACTTAATCTAGATTTGGAATAAAGGTATAAGGCAATGTTAAAGAACTTAATCTAGATTTGGAATAAAGGTATAAGGTAAGGATTAAGACTTCTAATGAAACTTATGACAATAGGCATTTCTGCACATACTGTGACAACTGCAATTATGAAATTATTGAAGGTTATTTATTGAATTTATTTTGTCACCACCACTAAAAAAGTTGAATGCATTAGTAATGCTGAAACCAGTACCATTGTCTCTTTAAAACTGTTCAAAGCTGTAACACCTCATGGAGATGTTAAACGTGGTATTCAAATTCTGATTAAAATAGTTTAGACATTACACCTCAGAACTATTAGCACTTTTGAACTGTTGAGTAGAATCTTCATCCTTGTTTACAACAATCTAATACTTTACCTACTATTAGTTCAGAATTAAGTTTAGATTAGCGTAATTTTAATTTTAGAGACCTCGTGACCCTTGCCCACCTTGGTATCCAACAACACAGATAAAGCCTCATTCATTGCTTTATTTTCATCTCTTGATAAAAGCCTTAAAGCTTCTTCAATTGGAGTCCGTCCTAACTTATTCGTTCGGCATTTTATTCCTTCGGGGTCTCCTGGAAGAAGGGTTTCATTACTGAATGTGTAAACATTCGCCAAGTTACCACAGGTCAAATTTCCTCATTACAGAAAAAATACCAAAATTATACCTTCAATCATCAATGTGAAAAGAACTAAGGTAATGAGACAGGACTCTTAATAATGTAACCTACCTTCTGGTATATTTCCTATGTAGTATCCAGACAGGTTTTTATTATCAAGTAACTTATATTTACCACTATGGTCTGTAAATTCCTCCTCTTTGCGCTTGGGTCCCTTTTCAGCAGCTCTTTTACTACAACAGACTTCATTTGCAGCTTCAGAATTCTTAAACTTATTTTCTGCATCTGTTTCAATATAGTTTCCAGAAATATCTTCATCACTGCTGCCATTTCTCGAACATACACCATTTGAACTGCCATTTATAGAAAGTCCTTTAGTTCTATTTCCATTTCTGAAACTTTCTCCAGTGGTATTACGCTGTCTAGTAAATCTTCCATTGGGATTGCCTATTCTAGTCAACTTTTCAGTTGCACAGGCATTTCTAGCAAATAATGTCTTATCGCTATTCTTGGAAACCTCTTCAGTTTCGCTACCTGTATCAGTTTCCTGGAACAGTTTTTGATTTTACTTAAAATTCTATAAAATACTAATGGTTATTTAGTCTTAATAATGGTTATAGATTTCTAAATATTTCCTAAAGATAGTTTGGATTCGACTACAATATTACAGGACAGTTTAAAAAAAAAAATAGAGGAAAGATGCCCAAGTTCTTACTTATTAACAAAATTACTAGAATCCAAAATACCATTAAATCAGTTTCATCTCATTTTAAATGGTTAAATTGAACTATTTTCAAAGCGAAGTCTATCACACCTTCCCCCTTAGCCATCCACAAACTACTAGCTCTCGAGTGTATATGAAACTAACCTCAGAGTTTAGTATCTCATGAAATCCCAATACTACTTTCCGAAACTCCTGTTCCAGTTCCATTGCTTGCTCGTTTAACATAGTTGTCGCATCGATCTCATTTCCTACGAAGGCACAGTGTACTGCTCTTTCTACAGTATATTCCTATAAAAAAATTTTATAAGTTTAAGTCTGTGGTAACTTACAACCCTACGAAATATTTGATTTGGTTCTAGGTACATATCAGAAAAAACTCTACTATAATTACCATTATTATTAGCTAAGCTGCAACCCTAGTTGGAAAACCAGGATGCTCTAAGCTCCAGGGATCCAGCAGGGAATAGCCCCAAGGAAAAAAACCCAATGAGGAAAGGAAACAAAGAAATAAACTACAAGAAAAGCAATGAACAAATAAAATAAAGATCAGTAACAACATTAAAAGAATTTTCATATAGTGTATAAAGTAAACATTAAAAAAACAGGAGGGGAAATAAGAATAGAGTGCCTGAATGTACCTTCAAGCAAGAGAAGGTACTGTATGCACCTGGGTTATAGCAGTAGTTAATACCAGTGGGAAAGTGAGCTCCATAATGAATGTGAAAACTGAAAAACTTCTATAGCAGTAGTTAATACCAGTGGGAAAGTGAGCTCCATAATGAATGTGAAAAGTAAAAAACTTATATAGCAGTAGTTAATACCAGTGGGAAAGTGAGCTCCATAATGAATGTGAAAACTGAAAAACTTCTATAGTAGTAGTTAATACCAGTGGGAAAGTAGCTCCATAATGAATGTGAAAACTGAAACTTTTATAGCAGTAGTTAATACCAGTGAGAAAGTGAGCTCCATAATGAATGTGAAAAGTAAAAAACTTATATAGCAGTAGTTAATACCAGTGGGAAAGTGAGCTCCATAATGAATGTGAAAACTGAAAAACTTATAAAAGCTTATTAATAGCCTGTTCTTGACCCTTATCAATAAGACTAAGATTTGTAACAAAGTTCTGCTGAATAACTTACCATTTCATTCAGTTTTTCTTGAATGTCTTTTTGAGAAGCCTTCATTAACGTCCCTGGAACACCAACTGCATAGCGTCTTGCATTTTCAATAACTTCCCTGATATTGCTTTCCTAATAACAGATCATTAAAGCAGTGATGAAAGGAAAATGTTTATCTGCAAATTCAAACTTGGTCACATTTAACATTTTGCCTAGAAATTTTAACCAAACAAGTATTCTGCATAATCTTAATTTTATGCCAAATATAGAACAATCAAGTACAAAAGAGTTGTGTATAACCTATGTTGCCTTCTAAACCTTAGCTATTCAGGCCAACATCACAGAGCCATAGAATGCAAAATTATAACTTTTCAGGCCAACCTACACTTCCATCTAACTGCAAAAATAACAAACCAGTTTCAAGTACTTAAATATAATTACCTGGATACCTAGCAATTCCTGAAGTTTCTCCTTGAATGGGCCATCCACTACTTGAGTTCCATCCTGGAAATTTAGAAATAGGACAAGCTTTTAAATACCATAAAGAAACCAAAAATCTTTATAAACTGTTTATCCACGACTTGTCAAAGTACTTGTATCTTAGTAAAATTAAAATTTTGTGATGACCTTAATGAACTAAGTGCTAGTGATCAAGATAAAACAGATAATGATCAAGATACAGGTTGGTTAAAAAATTTCAAATTCAAATTATATACCAACTTTATAATTAACTTATTGATAGTGACTTGGATACAGGTGTGTGTTTGTATATACAGTGTATATATTACATAATATATATATATATATATATATATATAATATATATATATATATATATATGTATATATATATATGTATATATATATAATTATATGTATATTTACATATGCATTTATATACACATTCATACATATGTACATATATATACATACACACAAGGCTAGTAAAACCACCTTAAAGCTGATCACTAACCGAATTAAAAAATGCACCAGTACTTACTTCCACTTCCTCTTCCACTTCCTCTTGACCCTCACTACTTTTTGAAATCCATATCTTCTTGAACTCTTCCAAATCATTTTCTTGTGGCTCTAAAAATTGTGGAAGTTTGGGCAACTTCAAAGGCTTTGTTATCTGTTTCTGCATTTTGCTTCCCTCAAATGCATCTTTTACAAAGGAATCCGTGGCAATGCTTAGACCTTTTAACATTTTACCTAGTGTTATGTAGGATATACTCAGCTGACACCTTAGGGAAAAAAATTATTTAGAAGGTTAATTGGTTAATACTTAATAGTAACAGTCATGCATTTTACTTTTATGCACTTTTAATGATTGACCATTTATATTGGAAATCAGTAGTTTTAGAAATATAAACCCAGTTCTTCGCAACACCCATGGTAATAGAAGCACTGTGGGAAGCTTCAGTTTTGAGATGAATGAAACTGGAAAAGCAGCTATGAACTCAAATTAACCTAATTCAAAGTTCCATGTCAATCTGGCCTAGAAAGCTGCTGTACTTAGAAAACTTCTAATAAACCAACTATGTATGTGTACTTAAATACAGCCTATTTTCCTTCCTTTTAAGAGGATCAGGAATTCCACATTTACCATTTGATTATTCACTGGTTGCATCCCAGTATTTCACTTTTCCCCACACCTGAAAAGCATTCTCACTGTGATTCCCCATTATTGTAATGGTTCCTTCTATACTTAAAACAAAATATCCAATCGCAGTGGTCAGAATTGTTCGAAATATAGGAATAGTAGTGTTTACAATATAGGAAAACTTTGTGTTTACAACCTCTGTACAGTTCATGGGTACTGAAAACCTTCATTGACATGAGAAGGTCAGCAAGTGCAGCTAGCTCACAGCATTACCGCGTTATTTCACATGTACAGACCAAGGCAGAATAGCAGGGTTGATTAAACTGAAATAAGGATTCTTGCAATTAAACACTTAAAATATTAAAGAGGGATAGTGCCGTTAGTGACATGGCACTGTACCAAATGTATTACTTAAACATTATGTTTATGGATAGGATTTATGATTTTGGGCCATGACGCCCGACTAGGTCTGGGTTGACATTCAGCACCCAATTGTAACTGTGGGGTTGGGGGACAGGAACCATCACTTGCGACAGTATTTAGTAAAATTCAAAGATTGGACAAGATTAAGTTAAGTTAGTGGGAACAGAGGTATAAGTATAGAAGGCTAAAAATTTAGAGCAGCTAAGAGCTAAAAAGACAACTTATAACCCTCAAGTAATGCTTACAGTGGACTGCCTGAAATTTACTTCAAGGTACTAACATTCAGCAGGGGTTACTTACCCGAGAGTCTTGGCAGTTTCCTTTCGGCCCCTAGCTGGGTAAAAAACTTTTGTGTTGCCCTACTTTTTTACAGACATCTTTCTATTGAAACTTATTTGGTGCATTACACAAGCATTGTTAACCCATTTCTCTTATCTTTTAGAGCCAGGTTGCCATTGTATTCGGAGTAGTCTTCCGATTTAAACTTTTTGCCAATCACCTACCTTCATTACATCAGATTATCTTCATTTTTACACAGTTCTTTCGTGTTTCTTTTGGTAAAGGGTTTCTGTACTCCAGTTGCTAACATTCCAAACATACTGTCATCTCAATTTGTTTTAAATATGAAGCTACTGGTAAGTTATGTAGGCATGGGTAAAGTTCTTGAATGAGGAAAAAGCACTATTTAGAGAACATTTTCAAAGACTACAAACCAATGCCTTGTTCCTACCATTTCCAACTACAAAGGCACTTTTTTTCTTATACAAGACAAATTTTGACCTCTGGAAATAGTCTCTGTCAATCACTTCCTCTGCCACAGCAGAGACCATTTGACTGTAGTGGATAATCTTTGATTCAAACCACTAAACAAGAAAATATTTTTTAAGGTATGCTTGTCCCTAAATACGGTATTTTAAGTTTTGTAATGTGGGGAACTAGTAAGATTACAGTTTCAACCAACACTGGATTTTGGATGGAAAAATCTCATTACACAATTAGCTTTGAATGAAGGCTTTATTTTTCTCGCAAATGAGTAGCTATAGAAGTACAGGATGCCCTTAAGTACAACAATGGGGTTCCAAAGTTGATATTTTTGCTTTCTATCCATTATTCATTTGATCACTTGGTTCAAATGGTCTGCCATGGATAGCTTCACCCAACTCAATATTTTCCTTCCTTTTCTGGCAAGTGATAGGCTAAGAGCAATTTCCGCCCACAGGAGTATTTTTCTATTCATGAGATTCATATGAACAAATATGAATAAATACAATATATTGTTGTACTCACATTAAAAATTCCCAAAGCTGCAAAAAGTAAACAATCAGGTTTCTGCTTTACTGTACCCAGTAAGTCTCAATCATCAGGCATTTTTATTTTTAACCCACATTGCATTTCAAAATCCCAATGAGAGCAACACTCACAAGATGCCGTTAAGATGTCCTCTGGAATTGTTTAGTTGCTGGGATGACCTCATTCATTGGTAAATAAGTACGTAATCATTCATTTCGTAATGAATCATTAATTTCCTAAAGATTTGAGCAGGTTTCATATTCACCTCAAGAAATTATTGTAAGTTCAAAAATAAAATGTTGGTTGGAACTAATAATCTATCAGGTTCAAATGTTGGTTGAAACTAATAATCTATCAGGGAACCTTGGTATAGTCCTATTGCAGCAAAGTTTGTACCCCGGAGAAATACTGGGCTTCAGGCATTTAAATGAATCAAAAATTACAAATGGTTTCCAACATGTAATGCTTAGGTAAATTGAAAAAATCTCTTATGAGGTAATCGTTAATTTGTGATAAACGTTGCATGTAAGAATGATTCGGTAAGAAGTGCGACGAGAAGATATGAACGTGTAGATTATTTTTCCTGGTCCTATCACACGGGAACCCTACGCACTACAGGACCTACAAGATTAGTTTATCGTAGGCCTACACATTTAGGTATTTTGTGCATCACACAGCATTCAGCAGGGGTTATTGCTACGTCAATACTAGCTCAGTGATGTTAGTTTTCATTTAACCCCATATTCAACTATAACTTGCACCTCAATGCTGAACAAAATCCCAGCTCCACTGACAAGGCTAAGATTCCATGTTCTAAATGCAATCTTGTCCTGTATTGTACGATATGGCCTTTTTACCCACAATGCAACACTAAGAAATAATCTGAAAAAGGTCTTGTTAAAGGAGAGTTACTATGTCAAGGGACTTCAAACAATCAAGAAGGGCTAATGCAAAAAAGCTCGTGTTAATTTTAATGTTACATTGAATATAATGAGCCTGGAGTTGGAGTTACAGAGTGAAGACATGTTTCTGTGGAGCTCTGTTGAACACTCACCAAGGGCTGAGTTTTAGCTTGTGTTTCTTATGAAATAATTCAATGAAAAAATTGGTTTATTTCATGGAGAATAATGTGAAGTAAAAAGTACATCATGGCTGATTGCCTGAGCTGTCCCCAATGTGGATATATGGAGGGAGACTTATAAGTGGATAGGATGTGTATGTAATAGGTACTATCATGAGATGTTTAAATGACAAACATCAGTAATAAAGATGTAATAAATGAATTTGCTATGTCCACACTGATTAGATGAAGCCAAAAAATGCCAAGATAAATATATTAAAATTGGAGGAGGCACTGAGAATGAAGGACTTTGCTTTGAATGGTCAAGATGTCAGAATTACTGAACTGGAAAACAAAGTTGTGCAACTTAGCGCACACAGCAGAATTCCACCCAGACCACTGACCTCACTGAGAAAGTTGATTATCTAGCAATGAATATGGAATCAATCAAGGTAACACTTTAGACACTGATTGACCCAAAACCATAGAAAATGACATATGCTGACAAAGGAAAATAATCTACAGGTAAATAAATAAACTAATGCAATAATTAGAATTACCGACAGAAAAAAATGACATATGCTGACAAAGGAAAATAATCTACAGGTAAATAAATAAACTAATGCAATAATTAGAATTACCGACAGAAAAAAAATAGGTCAAACGTGCACTTAGAAATATTCCGATTCGTTATTAGAAGTAAACTTCAAATGGAAATAATGTAAACTTTGCTGACAAGATCAGACTAAGCAGCAAACAAGATTCAGGCAATGGTTCCCGACAGACTAGAAAAATTGGAACATTAAAACCAAAAATAATAATGAGCAATGTATAAAATGAAGTAGTGAATGCTTTAAAAGAAATCCTGGACCAAATCCCAAACATTGAGAAGGTAAGTCTGGTATTCAAGAAAAGGGTAAATTTTTAGTTTCAGCCAAATTTGGAAAAATGCAATAAAAATATATTTGTTGCATCAGAAATAGTGTGGTTTCAATGAATTTAACGTTTATTTTGACTGCAAACCGACCGATTTAGAGATTTACTATGTATACCCTAGTTCATCCCACCAATTATGGGGGACACCCTTTGGGAACCGGGGTTTTGGGTGGGGGAAGGGGGGGGAGGGTGTTGGGGCATTGAATGATATTTGCAATAAATGAATAATTAATGTTCCAGCACCCCTCCCCCATACCCCTAACTAGGCCTACCGGGGGGAGGGGGGTAGGGCCCCCCAGCGACCCCCCCTTAAAGCCACAGTAATTTTCAGGGCACCACAGAACCTAACAAACCCACCTAACCTAACCTAGGGGCCTTGTACCCCTACCGGGGGGGGCTTCGCCCCCCTTGCGACCCCCCCTTAAGGCCACAGTAATTTTCAGGGCACCACAGAACCTAACAAACCCACCTAACCTAACCTAGGGGCCCTGTACCCCTACCGGGGGGGCTTCGCCCCCCCTGCGACCCCCCCTTATGGCCACAGTAATTTTCAAGGCACCACAGAACCTAACAAACCCACCTAACCTAACGGCCCTGTACCCCTACCGGGGGGGCTTCGCCCCCCCTGCGACCCCCCCTTAAGGCCACAGTAATTTTCAGGGCACCACAGAACCTAACAAACCCACCTAACCTAACCTAGGGGCCCTGTACCCCTACCGGGGGGGGGGCTTCGCCCCCCCTGCGACCCCCCCTTTAACCAGGGGTAAATTTGAATATATATATTTTGTTAAATCACTTCTTACCTTAAACGGAAGATGACGATGAAGATGTGGAAGGTTGTGGATGACCCTCTTCTGAATCATCAAGTACTGGAATACGTTCAGCCTCTGATTGGGGAGGATACAATTTACTGGCTGCAATAAAAAAATGATGGAGCAGCTCCTCCTCAGGGTATTTATGTATAAAAATGAACCGGGACAAATACTGCCTGAAATATTCGCAACGGTTACCAGGGCGTTGTATCCACTCCTTCAGCTCCCGCCAAAGCCGTTCAATATTTTGTGTATGGGTTTCGGGGTTCGAAGGATCCACAAAATTCTTGGAATGATTTACACTGCGGTGATCGTAACCCAGAGAGCCCAGAGAATTGTAAGACCGCCACTTATCACTCACAATAATGCTGCCCTGTTTAATGTATTTCTGAACTAAAGGGATGAGGGTAGCTGCATCACGCTTTTGCGGTAAAGGGTCAATTAAAGGAACAATAAATGTTTTTTTGGACTCCCTCTCAATACCTCCGAACACCCATATATCACTCAGAGGCCTTCCACGGTCAAACTTCCGTTTACCAAAATGAGATTCGTCAATCTCCACTATTACACCATCACCACCAATAGGCTCTTGGTTATCAAAACAAAATTCAGTTACTTCTGAACAGAAGCTTCTCCAGTCTACACTAGTAGAAGAAGATATACCAAGGCCCTTTATAACGAAATGGTGGTCCCAACACTTATGCAACCAATGGTTGACAAATAAAATTAATTTCCACGGGGGAAGGTGGGACCCGTGCAGAAAAGTTCCCTTAAAATCACTGACAGTAATTACACAAACGTCTTTTTCGCGTTTTAGCTATTTTTACAGATTTGGTATAATACCACACGTCTATCCTCACGAAAATGTAAAGCCGAATCACATTTACCACACTGGACACTTAAAGGTAATACGGAATGCTCCCTTAGAAAACGATTCACTACTTCAGGAGTTCCATTATAATTCCCATGAAATCTGCCGATCACATCAAAATAGGAATAACGACATATTTCACACAACCGTACCGGAGGATCCATGACAGTCAAGTGACGTGTGATGAAAATATAGAAACCGGAACTTTTGAAAACCGAAAACAAACGACAATCACGGGTTTCTCCCATAATGAAATAGGGAAAAAAACAAAATACTACCGTTTACAATGTTATATTGCACGAAAAACAGATCCTTGAAACAAGACTGAGAGACCAATGAATCGTCCAATAATAACCCTTGAAAAGAACCCAGTAGTATTTAGATTGGAGGAGCGACATTAGTGGGAGGAGCAAATGCGCATTCAAGCAAATATTGTCACATTGCGCAATGGGGAGGAGCCAAGTAAGATGAAAACAGATATACAAACTAACAAGAGCTACCTTGCGTGCCCATGGAAAGATATACACTAAACTTAGAAAAAGTCAAGACCTTCAATTCCTGAAATATTTTTTTTCTCTGTAAGTATGCATTAGCGACAATAATGTATTGAGAAGAAGTGTTTTGTTATCACGTGCTTTACTAGGAAAATATATTAATATAATACATTTCCCAATTTGGTTGAATCCAAAACTTTACCAAGAAAAGTGCTACAGGCAGTACTATCCCCTATTGGTTTTAAAGTGATCCTGAAGTTCGGAAGGTTATTCATGATGGTGACAAAGTTATGTTGTGATAAAAGGCATTAAACTACGGGAGAGAATAACTCCTGTATTGATCGATCTACATTGGTTACCTGTTAAGGCTAGAATTGAATTTGAGACTTTCTTGTTGACCCACAAAGCACTTGCAAGTGATAAGCTTAAATATCTTCGCGATTGCTTGGTCCCCTACCCTGAAGCTACCAGCACCGCTGTAAGAGTTACACATGCTGATGACCCACAGACTATTCGAAATTAGTGCGAATCATTCAATAGGAGGAAGAACGTTCAGTTATGCTGCACCAAGACTCTTCAACGACCTTCCACTATGTGAAGAATAGCAAAAATGTGGCAGCTTTCAAGAAAAACCTGAAGACTTATCTTTTTAGAAAGTGTTATAATAGTGACCTGAAAACTATTAAGCCTGAATACAAATGCTAGCGAAATAACTGATAAGATACAGAGCAAAATATTAACTGGAAAGAAATTTTTTCACACACCAAGGCCCGCCTGAACAGACCTTTAGTGTGACGGAGGGCGAGAAATAAACCCGTAAAAGAATATACGTTGACAGGTACCACGCGATCACCTGCTACTACTGTTAGAGTTATGGACATTTTGAAAAAGATTGCAAGTTTAAGACTGATAAAGTCAGCGAGAAATTCAGGAAAATATTCCTCCCCAGAATAATTTGCAACAGTCAAAAGTGCATAAACTGTATTATGTTAAACCAAATGACCACATACTGAATTCAAGAAACTGCTAAGCTTATGATTTTAAATTGAGAAGACCAGCGGAAAATACTCATGGATACTAAAGATGTCAAACTGTGGCTCTAAATATACAATCTGTTTGTAATAAAACTATTCAAATTTGAGAATTGATGAGCTAGAATTATTTGGCCATACTGGCATTATCTGAAACATGCCTAAATAACTGACAAGGCTTAGGTCACTGAAATGCAAAAAATGAGAAAAAAGTACCAGAGGGGTACAGTGACCAGGAACTATCAAATAATTTTCTAGTGTTCTTTAAAGAAAAAATTAACTCATTTGAAAATATTCAACGATCAGATTAATGCTACACCAGATACACAAAATTAACGAGATTCAACAATGAGATCATCAGGATTCTCAAGAACGAAGAAAACTGTGCGATCGATCCAATGCCAATATCTGAAGTAACTGGAGAAACACAGTTTAGCCGATATATTTATGAGAATAGCAAATGCAAGCACTGATTAAGGCCAGAAATGACTAACATCCTGTTAGAAAAAACAAAAAGAAAATTCTACAACGGCGAATGTAAAAAAACCAATAATATGAAGGACTTTCACAAAAACCTAGACGATTTGATGGGATTAAAGAAAACATATGTCTTGCCTGACAATGTTTGTGCAGAGATATTTGCTATATTCTTCAATGAAAAAATTTATAAAATCTATAGAGGTTTCCCCCAAAATCACTTGGAAGGACAGTTAGTTATGCCAGTGAAGGAGGGAAAGAAGTTGATAAAATTTAAGGAAATAAATATGTGCGACTTGTTAAAGGTTATGAGAGAGATGAAGAATACATTGTGGAAACGACCCTTTCCCAAACAGTTCAATAAGTGAAGCTTCAAACAAGCAAGTTGTATATAATATTTACCTGAACATAATTAACCTAAGTATATCACAATCCTGTTTTCCTAGCTGTGAAAAAACTGCGTTGATCAAACCAATTTACAAAGGAAAAGGTGATGTAAAAGAGTTAAATTCATATAAGCCCATTTCAAATTTATCCTACATGTCGAAGCTTATTGAAAAAGTCTAAGTGAGCAACTATGGGCGCATATTGACGAGTTAGAGGTATTCCCGGAAAATCAATCTGCCTACAGAGCTAATTCTACAGAAACTACCTTATGCTCAATAATGAATGATATGATAGGTCTTCTTGATGAGGGAAAGTGTGGAATTTTGATTATGTTACATACTAGTGCTGCTTTTGACATAGTTGTGCACGAGTACTTACTTGAAGACTTAAAAGTCTATTGGAGTGACTGAGGAAGCACTGAAATTTTTGCGAAGTTACTTAATGAATAGGAAGACTAATTTAGAAGTTTCTGGAAACCGATCCAGTGAGAATTCTTATGAAGGGTGTACCACAGGGTTGTGTTCTGGGCCTTATCTTGTTTAACATATATACTATCGAGCTATCACACATCTTGAAAAAAAACAAAGTGGGCTTTAAACTATATGCAGATGATACTCTGTTTTACCTTTCAATTTCAACACTACAAGATACAGAAGAAAATTGATGAGATAATGACTGAAATAAAAACATGGATGCAGAGGAAAAAGCTCAAATTAAATGATAAAACAATGTATTTTTTGGCACAAAGGTGGCTTTGAAGAATTACCAGTTAATTCAAAGTATAAAAATTGGTGATGCTGATGTTGGGATTGTGCCTGTTGTAAAAAATTTGGGTGTACTGATAGATTGTAATTTGTCAATGAGGGACCAAATTGTGAACAGTGAAAGTGTGTAACTATCACCTGAGAAACAGCATTTATTAGAACATATGTAACAGAGGGCAGTACAAAAATTGTAGTGACGAGTCACGTAATATCAAGGCTTGATTATTGCAATTCTCTGTACTACAAATTGCCCAATACACTACTAAATAAGCTTCAAAATGTGTAAAACCAGGCGGCTAGACTGATAAAAGGCATTAAACTACGGGAGAGAATAACTCCTGCTTTGATCGATCTACATTGGTTACCTGTTAAGGCTAGAATTGAATTTAAGATTTGCTTGTTGACCCACAAAGCACCTACAAGTGATAAGCCTAAATATCTTCGTGATTGCTTGGTCCCCTACCCTGAAGCTACCAGCGCCGCTGTAAGAGTTAGACATGCTGATGACCCACAGACTATTTGAAATTAGTGTGAATCATGCAATAGGAGGAAGAACGTTCAGTTATGCTGCACCGAGACTCTTCAACGACCTTCCACTCTATGTGAAGAATAGCAAAAATGTGGCAGCTCTCCAGAAAAACCCTTTAAACTTATCTATTTAGAAAGTATTATAATAGTGACCTGAAAACTATTAAGCCTGAATACAAATGCTAGCGAAATAGCTGATAAGATGCAGAGCAAAATATTAACTGGAAAAAATTAATTTTTCACACACCAAGGCCCGCCTGAACAGACTTTTAGTGTCTGACGGAGGGCGAGAAATGAACCCGTAAAAGCAGCAGCAGCTTCCCAAATTTGAGAAAATTGCTTAGTCACCAGTTCTGTAAAGGGCTCTGGAGTATAAGGAATTAAACTCATAGACCTACTTTGAATCTATCCTATCTGTTCAAAAGTGCTAGAATACGTAATTCTTTAATATCTAGTCAAGTCATTTAGAGGAATTAGAAGCTCTGCCAGATAACCAGTCTGCTTATAGAAAATTATACTTAATGGAGAACCATCTGTTCTGTTGTAAATGATATGCTGGAAATGATTGATGAAAATAAATGTGGTATTTTGATATTACTCAATTTTAGTGCTGCTTTTGATACAGGTGTGTATGGATTACTGCTAAATGATCTACTGTCCATCAGTATTGAAGATCAAACTTTCCTACTATGTGCATATTGGAAACTTCTTAGTCTTATGAACCTTTAAACAAAAGGGTACCTCAAGAGGAATGTACCGAGCTCCAACTTATTCTGTATCTATACTATTGGTCTGTCTAAAATAATTTAAATGCATGGTGTGAAGTAAAACTATTTGCCGAGGCCACGCAAATTTACTTGTGCTTAAATGATTGAAAACTTTAAACAGAATTTTTGGTAGCATTAGGTAACGGATGACAAACAGCTAAAATTAAATGAAAATAAAGAGAGTATGGTGGTGGGAAAGAAATACAGTAAGAAACTTATGCGGTATTCAAACAAATAACTGTTCCAATATCTATTAAAGTTCATGATCTAGGCGTATCTCACTAATCTTTCAATGGCCAAATTAATGTAAAAACTGCTGGTTATCCTCTCAAACATTACTTCCATAAAACGTACCTGGATGAATATTCAGCCAAGATATTTTAAAAATTTATTACCAGGATTGACTACTGTAACTACAATTTACCAAAAGTACAAGAAATTACAAAACATAATAAACAGGAGCAAGATTGATAAAAGGTGTCCCACCTCAAAAAAGGATCACTACTATACTACTCGATTCACACTGGCTGCCTATTATAGCAAGAATGGAGCTTAAAATGTACAATAACCCACCAAGCTATCAGAATCGGTCGTCCAAAATATCCAAGAATTGCTACATATTGTGCAGCCAACTATTCATGTTGACACGAGAATGGTTACAGATTGTTTCAAACTATTGGAACCTAGATATATGTCTACTGTAGGCTCTAGAACCTTTGGATATGCGGCTGAGACTATACTATAAGCTCCCACGAGACATCCGAATGATAGAAGATATTAAGGCTTTCGAGAGGAAGCTGAAGACTTTCTTATTCCGTGAGTGCTTCGAAAGTTATAACATTAAGCAAGCAATACGCAATGTGAAATTTTTGATGTTTTCGAACGAACATAAATGTCTGGAGGTCTAGTAGAGAGTAGGGTTCTGTTGTACAGGACCAGAAAAGCAGCCCATAAGTAAGCAACCCGTAACCAATATAATACTGAAATCAATGTAGCTTTCAGTTTTCCGAATAAATGTGAATTCAAGTAGGCATAAGGACGGAATTTTTCTCAAACTGTTTACCGTATATCACTATCTGATCCCATTAATCGTACAAAGCTCTGCTGCATGATAACTCATCTTTGTTTCAACGCAAATATAAATGTCAAGCACAGGACTATAAAGTTGTCAAAACAGTAAATTTACAGAAAAACACTGGGCAGAATTTCTAAGAAAAAAAAAAAAAACACACTAAAATTAAGTGCTTTCAACGAATTTGACCTTTATTTCCACTGCAAATAAGCCGTTCTACATTTATGGACCCCCACCCCCTTCCCAACGGACAGGTAGGAACCAGGGATTTTGGGTGTGCGAAAACAGAACAAAAGGGGATTAATTATTTGAGATTTGTAAAATGGTACAGAACTACAAACCCACCTAACCTAACCTAGTAGTTCCCAGGTCACAACCCTTATCTGGAGGGCATGCTTTTGAAGTTTAAGCCAGGATCCCCATATTTTGTGCAATTTTTCGTAGATATATTGTCCACAAGAGAATAATGTATAGAGAAAAAAAAAAGTTTTACCTTTATTTATCGATTTACCATTAAATTTTCCCTACCCAAAAATGGCTCCCACTGGGGTCCCCCCATTACCCTGGAATATATTAGGGTATATCTTATTAAATATTCCATTTGCAAGGGAAATACAGGTCATTCTCGAAGAAAACTGAAGTTTTTCAATATATATCCCAATTTTACATAAGTAAAGTTTAACCAGTATTTTATACTGATACCGTTAAAACAATATAACATTTAATTAAAAACATTTAAGTACTTGTAACAATAGGAAAATCAGCAAATCTGTCAATCAATGCCAAGTTACCATAACCACGCAGAGTAGGCCAAGTCACAAGGTCACCCACCATTACTGTTAAAGTTTGCTCTCTCAATACCTCGTTTAACAGTAATAACTTTCTCTCATATTTCAGCGATCGTTCGCCTTATTTTATATTCCCCATTTCATTTACTGGGCTGAATAAACCACATTAAGGAAAAACCATATTTGCTTTTTATCATGAATGCCATCCATCAAACACTAAAAACTTTAAAGGTTATCAAACTGCCCCTTAAGTTTCTACTTTATAGTTATCCATATCGTTCCAAACAAATACAAAACTAAAAGTAATTAGTCAAGGAGAGTATAAAGCTGCTACTTAAGAGCTATCGGGAAATACAGAACTATCACATCTTAAATTAACCATTCACCAAAAATATAATCCACTCACCAAAACTATAATTTAGACCTTGGAAACCCTGTAACCGTTCTCTTAACGAACACCTATGGTATTTGAGGAGAATATTTTAAAATGTGTTTTAAAAGTTGAAAAGTATTCCAGATAAGGTTATTATTTAAAAGTATCCACGCTAGGGAATTCCAACCCTTCGTAATTAAACGAAGATAATTAAAAATAAAACGTTGAACGCTGACGAATAACCAACTAATCAAGGTTAAACACAACTTACAAGTTTGGCTACAAACTTCACAAAGTCAGATTAATATTACGTAAAAGTTTTAAGATGTAATCCCTTATTAATTACAAAATTAAAATACATCACACCCGACGAAAACACTCAATACCTCACAAAACTAAATTGTAAGATACTTCTCTCGAGTCTTTACAATTTTAACAATGCAGCGTATCTTCTTTCTTCTGTTTTTCATAAACACTAGAACCGTAAATGGTAAAGTGGCTTTCACAGAAGGGAAACCGAATCAAGGACCATCAAATGATGTAAGGCTGACAGTGAAGTTTTATAATCCCTGAAGTGTATTTCATGTCAGAAATTTATGTCTATTAATAAAAGAGTGCCAAAATTATTATTATTATTATTATTATTATTATTATTATTATTATTATTATTATTGTTGTTGTTGTTGTTGTTGTTGTTGTTGTCTGTTCTTGGTGGTGGCGTAGCACTAAAAAATCCACAACTCTATTGTTTCTCCTTAGAGACGAATATTCATTAAATCTTGCAGGATCTTTCTCACTTTTCATACGGTGGATGTTTATCTTATTTTGTATTTTATAGAAAAGGAGAAAATACTGCAATATTTCCCGAATACACTATGGATAACTGGATTTTGTAACATGTTGTCTACACACGAGATGACTTTTCATTTTTTTATAATTGTTATTTCATCTGTATTAACACTATCATTATAGTTTTTGTTACTGTTGTTGATGTTATGTTTCCTTGACTCTCTTATTCTGTTTAGTATGTTCTGTTCAAATTATAAAGCATCCGATTGTAGTCTTTTATGCAATGGCAGTAGCCTTCAAAGCTGAACGTCTCGGCCTCAAGGTTCTCAGGGTTTTTTCGTCCATTTATTTCTTTTTTTTCTCCTGTCACTTACCTGTCTTATTCCCTTTACTTTGTCTTATTCCAGTTTTTCTTTCTAATTTATAAATAAATTTTCCGATCCAGTCATATGCGAATGAAATATAGCTTAAGATGCTTGTGTTGTAAAGCTTTGTAATTATTGCTATTTATCCTGAAACAATATTATATATATATATATATATATATATATATATATATATATATATATATATATATATATATATATATATATATATATATATATATACTTCTTGTTATCACGTTATTATACAGAGCCCAACCTATACAGTCATGTTGTAAATAACGATATTATCAACAGGTGCGCTGAAGAAAAATCTTAACAGGCTCATGTACAATAAACGAGTATTTTTTATAATTAAATTTAATTTTGTACATTGTTCTGGGAAATATCACATTATTAACATTATAAATTCTTTATATCTAAATTATATGAACCATCGGCACTCAAATATGCTCAAAAAACGGAATTTTGATTAATTTCCTAGAAGAAAAATTCCTTCGGACAAATTTTCTTTTATTTCATCGATGCCAGTTGGAGTTCCTAATGCGTAGGTACATGTCGTAAAACTTTATAACTTACAAGTTTGTCTGAAGTTTGCAACAAAACTTAAGTTGTCTGCTGCGAACAAGAGTGGATCATAGCAGAATTATTCCAGAAGCAAGTGCGCGTGATCATGCAACGATTACAAAGTGATCTGCTGGATTTAGGATTGGATCAAATTTATGAATAACGGCCATATGGACAAGTGCTGCCGCTCGGTCATGCCATTCAGTGACTTGATGCAATGAAGGAACCCTCTGCTTTTGCACCAGGAAAAAAAGTTAGGTGGTTGGGCAACAAGAGGAGAGAAAGGAAATCTGGAACGGAGGGAAGGTTGAAAGCTAAAAAGTGAGCGAAGGTAGATGCCGAATCACCACAGCAAATTCCCTGTTATGCTCACACTGCTCTACGTGAGGTGCACTGATGGCATTAGCTCACTAACGGAGTTGCAACTTTTATTGCTTTTAGATTGTAAATAAGTTTTTGAAGCTTCCAAAATATAGACTTTTCTTTCTTGGAGGCCAGGATGCTTACAAATATAGGTACAGTAGTAGGCTGGCCAGGGCACCAGTCACCCATTGAGATACTACCACTAGAGAGTTATTGGGTCCTTTTATTGGCCAGACAGTACTACATTGGATCCCTCTCTCTGGTTACGGCTCATTTTTACTTTACTTACATGTACACCAAAAAGTCTGGCCTATTCTTTCCACATTCTCCTCTATCCTAATACACCTGACAACACAGAATATCAAACAATTCTTCTTCGCTTAAGGAGTTAACTACTTCACCGTAATTGTTCAGTGGTTTTTTTCCTCTTGGTAAGGGTAGAAGAGACTATTTAGCTATGGTAAGCAGCTCTTCTAGGAGAACACTCCAAAATCAAATAATTGTTCTCTAGCCTTGGGTAGCACTATAGCTTCTGTTCCCTGGTCTTCCACTGTCTTGGGTCGAGTTCTTTTGCTTAAGGGTACACGCAGGCACTCTATTTTATCGTATTTCTCTTCCTCTTGTGTTTTTTTTTCTTCAAATTTGGTATAGTTTATATATGAAAGATCTATTTTAGTGTTGTTACTGTTCTTAAAATATTCTACCTTGATTGTTCATTACTTTTTCTGTAGTTTATTTATTTCCCTGTTTCCTTTCCTCACTGGGCTATTTTTCCATGTTGAAGCCATTGGGCTTATAACATCTTGCTTTTCCAACTAGGGTTGTCACTTAGCTAATAATAATGATAATAATGTTAACAGCAGCCTACCTGTAGTTTGAACCCTAATGTTAACCAAATTTGCGTAATCAGTTGTACATAGACTACAGCTGTCAGTGATTGTATGCTTGGCAAAATCCATTAGATACCTGTTGATATTTGTAGTGATTCAGTGCTAGCCGTTGTAATTGGGTTGGCTCAGGTGCTACAGATAACCATGGCAGTTCTAATCAAGATAGTCTCAAAGTTTACTGGTATTTTGATCACTGCTATAATGATAGACAAATCGGTAATTGGGAATTTTCCCCGTGTTACTATTGAAGAAAAGTGTTTATCAAAGAGTTAGTACATTCATAGATTTGATACCAAACACTTGGTTTAGGCTATTTAGAAATAGACTCAGACATTGCTAGATCTTGACCCACCCCTTCCTCAAAATATCAACAGAACTACAACAAATAATTGACATTAGCTTGATATGTTTGGATGAGTTTATTGAATTAGTTAACGAAATTCTGAATTTAGTATTCATGAAGCAAAATTAATCTACGTATGTTTTAAGGTATATAAAAATAACTTTGAAAATCCTTATTATGGAGAATTAGTATCAATTGGATTCCAAGAATTATCTCTCCCACCACCATCATCTATTTGGTAGATGGATCCATTTATGAATTTGGACCATAAGCCCTGGGATCAGGGAGGCAATTAAATACCGAGGTGAGACAGGTCAAATCCCACAGTTGCAATGTGATGCTAAAGTAAAAAAAAAGAAGTATACCAGATAGAAGAAAAGTAGTGAGAGCAGAGGAACAGAATAGGACTATGAAGGTGCATTAGGATACAATGTACTGGATTTAGGAATTTAGGACATGGTTCTCGGAACTGGGGCCTATGAGGCCATTCATCAGTTATAAGATACTAACAAGGTAAACCCCCACTGCTGCTCTTTGAGATAAAAGCTAAGGGGCTGGACAGCAAGAAGGAAGAGAGGTACTGGGAACAGTAGTACAATGGAAAGGTAAACGTCTATACAGCTAGGAGCCGAAAGGATGCCGCAAAAACATTTAAGTAATGCCTACAGTACACCCTTTGAGGTGGTTGCTGTAAAAATACATAACTATTGCCCACTTTTACAATACAGGAAGAGCACTGGCGACACTCTCCCTACGAAGTATCATTCTCTAGTTAATCTTGATTTGACATTTCTCATTGTCATGTCACTCTTTTTGACCTATCCCTACGATCTGGTTTGTCTACCACGATCAGTAAAAATCTAAGAAAAACGTGAACAGCAGCTTGAATATTCTTGAAGCCTACCGAATTTCTTAAGTAGCATTACATTCTAGAGTTTCATGCCTTCTCTCCCACCAGTATCTCTATATTAAGGGGTCGGTTGTCAGATACACTTTCCCCATTGCCTTCTATCAACGGCATCCTCTTTCACCAAACCTCTTCTCTCTATATTTCACCCTATCTCGCCATCCAAGTCTCTGTCTCTCTGACGATCTTCTTCCCCTACCAGGTTCCTCCCAAGACCCCCTCACTCCCTCCCCATCATATATCCTCAACACGTGCCCATACCATCTCAATCGTGACACTCTTAGCACCTCTGTAGTCATTACTAGAGTAGCAAATCAGTCACCCACGGAGGACCAGCAGGGAAGAGACTACAGCGTCTCGGCGGGCCGGACCAGCCAACGCCTAAGAGAGGAACCATTTGTGAGGAAACACACTCGTCCTCGAGAAGACGACACGGCATTGTTCCTGTGGAAAAGGAAGACGGTATGCCCACAAATGACGATACATTCAGTTTCCCGTCCTACCTATATAAAACAAGAGTAGCGCCAACCTCAAAACAGGGTGCCATTTTGTATCCAGCAGCCAGCAGGGAAGCTCTTCGTACTGGTGGTTAAGCCTGATGTTCTCTCTCTCTCTCTCTCTCTCTCTCTCTCTCTCTCTCTCTCTCTCTCTCTCTCTCTCTCTCTCTCTCTCTCTCTCTCTCTCTCTCATATACTGACGAGAGAATATATTCAGTTAATAAGATTATAGGCAATGACTGAGAAGCAGAATTGTGTATTCCAAGATTATGTTGATGTTAATCATTATATGATGCAGTATTACTCTCTCTCTCTCTCTCTCTCTCTCTCTCTCTCTCTCTCTCTCTCTCTCTCTCTCTCTCAATACAATATATCTACAAATTAAAGGTTATGAAATGTGTCATTGTAGAATGGTTAATCCAGGTTTTAATAGAACTGCAGTTACCCTTCGAGTTGAAAAACCTAAGAGGGAATAAATTGAGAGATGAGAGAAACGCAGCAGTTGGAAATGAATTGGTGCTCGATAGAATTGTCAAATGTTTCACACATTTTGTTTTCTGTGTGTATAGTATGTCATGTATGATTATTCATATATGATTTTGCGTTTATTGAACATGGATTCGTGTCTTTGTTTGTGTTTTCTGCATCTGCAAACTCCATTTATTACCATTACTCTTCGTGTGATTATAGCGTAGCTTCTATACTGTATAATTTTCTCCATCCCATATGCTATTGGAAGCAAGATTAGGCCTACTACTATATTATATGGACATGGCTGTGTCTTTATAATTTTTCTTTGTCCATCGTCTCAAGTATCTTAACATATTAAGGGTTGATTAAGGCATATCTTTTATCGTTGTATTGGTTTCCAATAATAATTCTTAGCTTCGTAGGAGCACCTTGAAAAGGATCAGCTTGAAAATAAACGGGTTAATGAAAAACGAAAACTAAAGTGGAACGAAATTCCAACCCTTTTTTCTCACTGTAGCCTCTCTAAAAGTAGGAAGTCTCCAAATCAGTGTGGCCTCCCTGATAGATCTAGCGAGGATTAAGTCTGGTTGGATCATGCATAAAGTAAAATTCAACAAAGCAATAGCATTTTGAGTACTAGAAAGGTTTACAGTTGCTGTACACAGTTGTAGAATTTTGTAGCAGTACTGGTAATGTGGTATTCGCTATAAATATATATTTTGTCATAAGATATACTAGTTTATATATATATATATATATATATATATATATATATATATATATATATATATATACATATATACACACATATATATATATATATATATATATATATATATATATATATATATATATATATATATATATACATATACGGTGAAAAAAATATAATTTATATATCATTATCTACTAATCTTTATATCTTTACTAATATATTTACATGTATTAATTTTTAAATCTTCAGTGCAAGTCCATATTTCTTAAAGACAGTATCAGTATATGATACATATAGTATTTTTGGGCTCAAGCCATGGCGTCCTGATGGAAGGTTCCTGTTTGGTAGCTTCCTTGGGTATAAGACTACTAAGATATTCCCAGAGAATTTAACCACAGGTTATCACAGAATTCTAACTTCTGGAGCGAGTATCTCAAAGGTTTCCCTTTAAGACATCGTAATACAACAGGGGACACGCATGTCTGGTCGTGCCACATAGCTATCTCCACCCCGAACAGAGTTAACGCTTCGGTGTGTAAGGGCTGAGAATAGCTGGGAGCCGTTCCACAGCTAATCTCACTCGTGGCTACTACTGATACTCGAGACGTAAACAAACGGACGCCATTGCTCTAATGACGTCACGAGCGTCTTTATCCTTTGTTTAGTAGCTGCCCTACTGAGACGGATTTTCCCTTGTGTGAACTTTATCGTTTTGCATCTTCGCTATGTCGTTACCTTCAGCCTCGCCTTCTTCTGGAAAGTTGAGTACAAGGTTCCAGTATTGTTTAATTAAGCTCTGGCCGTAAAGTAAATATTATTTTGCGAAATAATTGATGTTTTGTGGCAGAGCTGTGCCTCTACCGGACCCGCCATTTTATGGCGTCGTTGTTGTTTTGCATGTCTTATTTAGTTAAGCCACAACAACGCTTCCGGCCTTATATACTAATCGAATACATTAGTTTATTTAGTCTTCATAGCTAGGAACTTTTATTTCGTGTTTAGACGCTTTTTATCGGTCATCGATTGACCTCATACCAGTCGGCTACTATAGCCCCCAGGCCAGGAGCCTATATACAAGTGTTCATGCATGATTTATCAGTGATCCTAGACTAAGTTATGAAGATAGTGGCATTATTATTTTACAATACTTTTGACTAGTGATGCAAATGTTTTCGCCTTCAGGGACCATATAGGGGATAGGCTAGTCAGTGATTCTTACTAGCCTAACCTAACCTTAGGACCCCTATATGCTTCCTTCATCCCCTGCCTTGGCATTCCCTCTAATTAGCCTTGATCCCTTTTCTGAGTAAAGGGATTCATTGTCTAATAGAGTATTATATCGCCTCTCAGTCCTCCCTAAAGGAATGAACCCCCTTTAGGATTGCGTCTGAGAGTGAGGTTAGGCTAGCCTACCTCTATGGCTAGGATAGTCTGCGACTTTCCTGCGATAGCGATACGTCTTCTTCCTTGCCTAGTTCAGGACTTTTAGCCCTGATCTAGGTCGGGTTAGGAAGGTTTCTCTGTTCCATGCTGAAACTGTACTCTTGCACCGTTTTAGCCGATCAGCCTAATCTTAGGTTAGGGAGTGTCCTCCCTTCCCTTTGTGGCCGCTCTGGTACAGAAACCCTTCCTGGGAAGACCCCTCTCTTCTCCCTCCCCACCTATCTCTTGTATAGCCTAGCCTATGCTTAGGTTAGTTTATACTCATCTGTCCCCTGTCCTACAACTCCTCCTTAGGGTGGATGAGTAGGGCTACCCGAGCTTCCTTGTGCAGTCCGCTCTGGTACATATACCTTCATAGTGTCCTATAAGGTTAGTTCCTAGTGTAGCTCTGCATAAGGGAGTCTCCCCCCCCCCCATCTTGGGTGTTCCTTAGTCCTCCCTTGGGCTACCTGCTCCCGGTCCCTAGTGACCCCTGCATATGGATGATAGAGCCTGTCTCTATCATGGGTACACCCCCTCAGGGAGGGGGAGGGATGTCTGGAACCCTGAAGGTACTTCCTGCATCCTTCCCCCCCTCCCCCTGTCTCTCTATCTATCTGGGTGCCGGTCTCTTGCCGCCTCTTATGCCGGCAATACCTGCCTCTTGGTGACTTCCCTACCCTTGCCGCCAGCCCCCCGTGTTCCGAGGGACTGCCGGCTGCCGCCGGCTACTACCGGCGGCTCTCCTACTCCTATCTAATCGTCCGCTTGCCGGTCGATCTCCGGAGTGCCGGCATATACTGCCGGCAACCCGATACTACCTGTACCATCCTTACCCCAGTCACCAATCCGGCATCCTCCGGCTGCCGGAGCCGCCGCTCCCTGCCGGCGTGCCGCCGTTGTGCCGGCGGCCGCCATCCTGGTATCTAACTGACTTTTGAAAATTGTCTGTTCTAATGCCAGAATCTATGCTGGAGCGAGCTCCGGCGTGCCGGCGGCTTGCCGGATACCCCGGAGGCGTCAAGAATACTTGCACCCCCTCTCTGTAGCTATCATAAGACTAAGATAGCCCTACCTGGCAAATAGATAAGCTGCTTTGCTTCTAAGATCAGTACCTAGTACTGCTCTATTAGTGATCATGCTGTCTCTTGCATTCTTCTATTTCCAGCATGCTATGTGCATCTTAGCACGGCTGGTTGCCAGAAGCAGTTACCCTTAATGAGACCTTCTGGCTCTTATCTGGGAACCGAATGAATTCGATCCCAACCTTGTCCTTGGCTTTCCATGGAGTTCCAATATAATGGGAATCCTAGGAAACTATATCCAATGATCTCGGTCATTTGGATTATCCCAGGACCAAGCCTATGGTAACCAGCCGGGCGAGATGCATGGAGCGTGTTCTCCTTTACTGTTTCACTCTCTATGCATCACACCTTATATAAGTTAAAATTAATGATTAATATTAACTTAAATTAAGAGCCATTCCTATGACTCCCCCATACTCATTTTCTCTTTCTTCCACAGGAGGAGCAGATGAAGTGCGATTTCGCATACTGTGCCGTGAAACGCTCCCAGTTTTACGGACATACGGCGTGCAGGACTCACGCCCCTTGCTCAGACAAGAGAGGGGATTGGAAGTTCTGGAATCCACTGGATTGTACGGTCTGCCAGGCCTACCTAGTTGAGGCCTTCCATAACCCTCCCTCAGCGGAGGTTAGAGACATTGCTCGTGAGAAACTGCGCAAGTGGGTGCGTGGTTTTCAGAGGAATGCCACTGGACCGTACCTGGCCACCGAAGAACTGAGGTCCCTGCTGTTCCCTAAGGCCTCCCCTGATTCAGTGGTTCCAAAGGAAGCAATCCCCACTGTCCAAATTACGGTGGAACCTGATGTGGTCATGGCTCAGTCCATGCACGAGTGTCGCCTAGATTCCGAAGAGGATGAACAGATCTCTGACGTCTCGGAAGACACGGAGAAGACGCTTATGGCTCAAGGAGCCGAAGAGGACGAAGACAAGGTGGAATACACCGAGTCGGAGATTGGAGCTACTCCCTCGTCCATCCCTCCGCCTACTCCTACACCGACGGATGTGTCCATTCCGTCTACCTCCACGACCCCGGATCCTTCTTCCTCTACACAAGAACTGATCCGACTGATTAGAGCTGTCATGGACGACAGACTGAAGGAGAACCAGGAGTCCATCAGGTCTATGATTGGATCCAGAGAACCGAAGAAGATCTCGGTTAAGGATCTCCCAGCTTGCTCTCATGCCAACCCGTGGAGGTATGCAGAGCATATGGTTATTGCGACCGGCAGGATCTTTGTTAGTGACAAAATCGGCACGGTCCCGTTGGAAGATGTGGAATTCTTCCCAAGCTTCGAGGCCTACCCGGACTGTTACGTCCGGCTTCGTTCTGAACCTGCCTCGAAGGAGGAGACCGAACCTAAGGAAGAGATAGTGTTCGATCTCGCAAAGGCCCAGGCTATGCTAGCCTCCGCATTTAAGAGCAGGGGCTTTACCTGCTCTAAGCTTCCTGCCTTGAGCAAGAAGCATCCTACTTATGTCGCTCCCGACACTGCGATTCTTCCATTTTTGGAAAAGGCCTTGGCTGCATGCCTTAAGGCGGCGGAAGAAGGGAAACCCTGCCCTGCACTGGAGGAGTGCAGACCCTTCTCCATCGTAACGCCCCCTGACACTAGACAATGGAAAGATGTCCAACATACTTTCGTTGTGGGTAGGCTCGATCCTGACGTTGCCGGACGTCAGTTTAATGAAGACCTCCCTAAGCTCAATGATCACCTCCTTCGCCGGGAACAAGACACGAAGGAGAAGCTTGCAGCGTCTCTTTCTCATCAAGTCCAACTTGAAGTTATGGCCTGTGACACAGCAGTACCCGATCACTACATGGTACTGGCCAAATCCCACTTACTGACGGTAATGAAGGACTTGTACCATTTCATAAAGGCTCGTAGAGCCTGTCGTGAATTCGTGTTTGTCGGTGCCACCGTGAAACACGAACCCCGGAGGCTGATTTCCTCCAACATCTGGGGAAAGCACCTGTTTCCTTCGGACCTTGTCAAGGAAATAACGGACAGAGCCGCCACGGAGAATAGGAACCTTCTCCACAAGTGGGGCATGTCCAGGAAAAGGAAAACCTCTCAGGACGATGGACCTCAGCCTAAGAGGAAACCTCAGAAACCGAAACCCCAGCAACGTCAACAAAGACGTCAGTTTCCGGGACCCGCTACCTCCCAAGTGGTTGCCCAACCACAACAGACCTTTCAATTGGTCCCCCAACCGGTGTTGTCACAGTCACCGGTCTTCACCCCTGCCTTTGAACGGCCATCCACTACCTTTCATGCCAGAGGTAGAGGCTCGTCCAGGGGTGCAAGCAGAGACGCCTCTCGTCGTCCCTCCAGAGGTAGAGGAGGAAAGGGAGCTAGCGGCCGAGGCAACAAGTCCTCGGGACACCAGAAGCAATGAAGTGCTTCCGGTGGGAGGAAGACTCCGCCAATTCCAGGATCGTTGGACCTTCGATCCTTGGGCACACAGCATCATCAAGAACGGTCTAGGCTGGAGTTGGGTGCAACCACCCCCAATCTTCCAGCGGTTCTTCCAACAATCGACCCCCATTCTGGAAGAATATGTTCTAGACCTCTTGAACAAGAAGGTGATAAGGAAGGTAAAGTCCACCAGGTTCCAAGGGAGACTGTTTTGCGTTCCCAAGAAGGACTCAGACAAGCTCAGAGTCATTCTGGACTTATCCCCCCTCAACAAGTTCATAGAGAACAACAAATTCAAGATGCTGACGCTTCAACAAATAAGGACCCTTCTGCCTCAAGGTTCCTACACGGTCTCTATAGACCTGGCGGATGCCTATTGGCACATTCCAATGAACCATCACGCTTCCTCCTACCTAGGATTTCGACTCCAAAGGAAAAGCTACGCCTTCCGGGCCATGCCATTCGGCCTCAATGTGGCCCCTCGGATCTTCACGAAGCTGGCAGACGCCATAGTACAACAGCTCCGCCTAAGAAACGTCCAGGTGATGGCCTACCTCGACGACTGGCTAGTCTGGGCTCCATCGCCCGAAGAGTGTACAAAGTCTTGCGACGAAGTTACCCAGTACCTAGAACACCTGGGATTCAAGATCAACGAGAAGAAATCTCGCCTCTCTCCAGCTCAGAAGTTTCAGTGGCTGGGAATCCACTGGAATCTTCAGTCACACCGCCTTTCCATTCCCCAGAAGAAAAGGAAGGAAATAGCAGGGTCTGTCAAGCGACTACTGAAATCCAAACGCATTTCAAGACGACAGCAGGAACGAGTTCTAGGCTCTCTACAATTCGCCTCAGTGACAAACCCAGTGCTTCGTGCACAGCTAAAGGATGCCGCGGGAGTCTGGAGACGATCGGCATCCATCGCTCGAAGAGACCTCAAGAGACGGCTTCCAAACAGACTTCGACGCCTCCTAAAGCCGTGGTCGGAAGCAATGGCCCTGAAAAGGTCCATTCCTCTCCAACACCCTCCTCCTTCACTCAACATCCACACGGATGCCTCACTGGAGGGCTGGGGAGGTCACTCCCACCTGAAACAAGCTCAAGGGACCTGGTCTCCACTATTCAAGACGTTCCACATAAACATCTTGGAGGCCATGGCGGTCCTTCTTACTCTGAAGAAGCTATCCCCGCCGCCCTCGATCCACATCCGTCTAACCCTAGACAACTCGGTGGTAGTTCGTTGTCTCAATCGCCAAGGCTCAAGATCGCCCCAGATAAATCAGGTGCTTCTCCCAATCTTCCGTCTGGCGGAGAAGAAGAAGTGGCACCTGTCTGCAGTTCACCTACAAGGATTCCGCAACGTGACAGCGGATGCTCTATCTCGGACAAACCCGATAGAGTCGGAATGGTCTCTAGACGCAAGATCATTCTCCTTCATCTCTCATCAAGTCCCAGAACTTCAGATAGATCTCTTTGCAACGAGCGACAACAATCAACTTCCTCTGTACGTAGCCCCGTACGAGGACCCCAAGGCAGAAGCGGTGGACGCCATGTCACTGGACTGGAACAGATGGTCCAAGATATACCTGTTCCCTCCCACCAACCTTCTGTTGAAAGTCCTCTCCAAACTGAGAACCTTCAAAGGGACAGCGGCCCTAGTGGCTCCCAAGTGGCCCCGGAGCAACTGGTACCCCCTGGTCCTGGAGCTGCAGCCCAAGCTGATCCCTCTCCCGGGCCCAGTTCTCTCTCAACAAGTACAGAAGTCGACTGTCTTCGCTTCATCATCGAAAATCAAGGACCTTCATCTCATGATTTTCTCTCCCTTGCCGCAAAGAAGAGGTTTGGGATCTCGAAGAAAAGTCTAGACTTCCTAGAGGAATACAAGACCGTATCCACGAGACGGCAATATGAATCATCCTGGAAGAAATGGGTCTCCTTTGTTAAAGCAAAAAATCCTAAAGAAATCACCATTGATTTCTGCATGTCCTTCTTCATTCACCTTCATGGACAAGGATTAGCAGCCAATACGATTTCGACCTGCAAATCGGCTTTGACTAGACCAATTCTATACGCTTTCCAAATTGATCTGTCCAGCGACATCTTTAACAAACTGCCGAAAGCATGTGCTCGCCTACGCCCAGCACCCCCTCCGAAACCGATCTCCTGGTCACTAGACAAGGTGCTCCATTTCGCCTCCAACTTGGACAACGATTCATGCCCCCTCAAGGATCTGACTCAGAAAGTTATATTTTTATTTGCTCTCGCCTCGGGAGCTCGAGTCAGCGAAATAGTGGCATTATCAAGAGAAGAGGGACACATCCTGTTTGCTGATTCAGGAGAAGTGACCCTCTCCCCTGATCCGACGTTTCTCGCCAAAAATGAATTACCCACCAAAAGATGGGGCCCTTGGAGAATATGCCCCCTGAAGGAGGATGTCTCTCTATGTCCAGTAGAGAGCCTCAAGGTCTATCTTCGCAGAACTTCAAACTTTGGTGGAGGCCAACTCTTCAAAGGAGAAACATCGGGCAGCGACCTGTCACTGAAACATTTAAGAGCGAAAATCACCTACTTCATTCGCAGAGCGGATCCGAACAGTACACCCGCTGGTCATGATCCTAGAAAAGTGGCATCTTCTCTGAACTTCTTTCAGAGCATGGACTTTGAGAGCCTTAAAAACTTTACGGGCTGGAAGTCCTCGCGAGTTTTCTTTAAACATTATGCGAAACAAGTGCACGAAATCAAACATTTTGTGGTAGCCGCAGGTAGTGTTATGAAACCTGCACCTAACTCTGCGTAGAACAGTGAGTTATTTGGGACTCTAACTCTTCGGGTGCCTATGTTGACCCTCGAGTGATTCATAGTGATGTCTAAAAACACTTAGTGCTTTTATAACTGTTCTTATCCCAGGTGAAATGTCATAGTGTTACACAAGTGCCGCATGCCTTGAGCATGATGTGTTATTTAAAGACTTGCGTTCCTCGAGAACGAGTACCTACTAATCCTGAAATTCCCTTTCAGATTCAAGAGCAAGCCTTTATTTCTATGTACATTATTATTACTGTAAATGAACTTTACTTTTGCTGTAAATTATTTAATTTCTGCATTGTGAAATAAAATTTCTATTTTATTACTTATGCGTCTCTTTCAGCTCCTACTTACTATGAAATACATACTGTCATAGTTTTATTTATTCCTCCTTTCTTATGGTCATGAAGAATTTAAGATGTCTATCCTTAAATTATATTCACCTTGTCTCAGTAAGGTTCCTACTCGAATACTTACTTCTGATAATCAGGAGATGAATCCTACACACAGTGCCCAACCACCACTGACCTACTCAGAATGTTCCTATACAAATATCAAACATTCTGCTTCATCTCTAAGCTCTTAAAAAGCTCTTCTGTCAAGATGAATAGTCCTTCAATACCACTTTGACGTCGGCATAGCCCATGGGAACTTCCTACCAATGGGGGGCAGGATACTTCGTTCCTATGGTTCTTATCTAAGATTACTTTGCTATTTTGTCAATGCCTAGGCACTTAACTCTGGGGGAAAATCTACCACGATACATTGATTCTCTGGTACTCTTCCATCAGGACGCCATGGCTTGAGCCCAAAAAACGGATTTTGAGCGAAGCGAAAAATCTATTTTTGGGTGAGATAGCCATGGCGTCCTGATGGACCCTCCCTACTACTTCGTCAGTTTGTTCCCACCCTACACAATTGTATCATGGTGATGGGCAGCAACTGGCGCCAGGATAAAGACGCTCGTGACGTCATTAGAGCAATGGCGTCCGTTTGTTTACGTCTCGAGTATCAGTAGTAGCCACGAGTGAGATTAGCTGTGGAACGGCTCCCAGCTATTCTCAGCCCTTACACACCGAAGCGTTAACTCTGTTCGGGGTGGAGATAGCTATGTGGCACGACCAGACATGCGTGTCCCCTGTTGTATTACGATGTCTTAAAGGGAAACCTTTGAGATACTCGCTCCAGAAGTTAGAATTCTGTGATAACCTGTGGTTAAATTCTCTGGGAATATCTTAGTAGTCTTATACCCAAGGAAGCTACCAAACAGGAACCTTCCATCAGGACGCCATGGCTATCTCACCCAAAAATAGATTTTTCGCTTCGCTCAAAATCCGTTTATTATAGTTAAAGTAGTGTTTAGTAATGAGTAATGATGACTAATGAATAAAATTGATAGTAAAGATTTGATATAGCATTGCGGATAATTAATATGGATACATTTGAGCGTGATGTAGTTAATGAAAGTAAGATATTAATGAATTATATTGGTATTAGTTATTAGAAATGATATATAATTAAGATATAAAATTATGAAGATATGATACAGTACGTAATATATGTAGCGAAAGTAAGATGTAATTGTGAAACTATTGGATAGTATGGAAATATGATGTGCTGATATAATGTGATATAGTAATGAAGATAAGATGTATTAGTGAACATTTTATATGGATTATGATATAGTATGAAAAATAATGGCAATCAAATGAGGGGACATATGGTTTCCATTTGTTTTAAACGCCGAGAAAGTATTCGTAAAATAACGAAAGTATAATAGAAAGAGGTGCACACAGGAATAGCAGGCTTTGAGAGAGAGAGAGAGAGAGAGAGAGAGAGAGAGAGAGAGAGAGAGAGAGAGAGAGAGAGAGAGCGAGGAAAATATTCCTAATGAAATTGAAAGAGATGCAGAGTTACTTGGAAGCCTAAAGATTTTATATGCTTTCTCAGGTCTATTGGCACACTCGTAAGCAGAACAGCACGGCATTGTGTACTATCACGTCACTAATTATATGTAAAACAGAAAGAAATGGTGTAGACATAATAATCCATCTTGCCAGCTACTGGCCACAGAGACTGGTTAACTGCTAGCCTGCTACCCGGAAACAAAAAAGGCGCCCATCAACCCAATGTACGTTAACTTGTATGGCGCTACTCTTGTTAATATATGTACTCTAGTCTTTAACATGGCTGCCATTATTCTTATTTCATCCTTTTCCAATCTTTCAAGTAGTGATATTCCCATAATCCACCTCAGCATTCTCATCTCTGTTCTCTCAATCTTTGCTTCCTTTTATGTCTTAGCACCCATATCTCTGATCCATACATTAATGCTGGCCTTATTACTGTGCTATGAATCTTGACTTTAAGCTTGATTGGCATTTTCTTATCACATACCACTCCCGCTACTTCTCTCCACTTTCCACTTGCTGCTTTTATCCTATTCTCAACTTCAGCCTCACCCGTTGAGGTACTACCGCTAGAGAGATATGTTGTCCTTTGACTGGCAACACAGTATTACATTGGATATTTCTCTCTAGTTACGGTTTATTTTCCCTTTGCCTACACACGCGCACACACACACACCAAATAGTCTTGCCCATTCTTTACAGATTCTCTTCTTTCCTCATACACCTGACAGCACTGAGATAACCAAACAATACTTCGTCTCCCAGAGGGTTACTGCTCTGTATTTATTCAGTGGACACTTTCCACTTGGTAAGGGTAGAAGGGGCTCTTTAGCTATGGTAAGCAGCTTTATGAGGACACTCCAAAATTAAACCATTGTTCTCTAGTCTTGGATAGTGCCATAGTCTCTGTACCATGTTCTTTCAATGTCTTGTGTTAGAGTTCTCTTGCTTGAGGGTACATTCGGGCACTATTTTATCTTATTTCTCTTACTCTTGTTTTAAAGTTTTTATAGTTTATATATTAAATTTATTTTAATGTTACTGTTCTTGAACTATCTTATTTTTCCTTGTTTCCTTTCCTCAGTGGGCTATTTTCCCTGTTGGAGCTCCTTGGTTAGTAGCATCCTGCTTTTCCAATTAGGATTGTAACTTAGCAAGTAATAGTAATATCTAAATTGTAATACGTGTTTTATGACCCAGCCTCTATTTACTTGTTAGGCTATCCTATTCCTACCTTCCTTGCTGTTCGTCATAGCTTCAGCCTTACCCACATTTACCTCCCTCTCCAAAGTCTCTTTCCATTCTACAACCCTTCTCTGGAAGTCTTCCTCATTATCAGCAGTAATGTACCTATAGTAACTCAAACTCTTCTTTACTTACATCGATAACCCCCACAAATAAAAACGGGCTTAATGCCGAACCCTGGTGTAATCCAACACCAACTTCAAAGGTTTGGGTTTCTGCAACAGGTGTTATTATTCTTGTCCTTATTCTTTTGTACTTCATCTCTACCCTTCGAACTAACTTCTCCGGGACTTCCCTCCTCCTCAAGCACCAAAACATCACTTCTCTTGGTACTATCATAAATCTTCCCTAGATATACACAAGCAACGAAGAGCTTCTGTTTCCCTCTACCCTCTTTTCCTGTAGCTGCCTTACTATAAAGAGGGCACCCACAGTCCCTCCCGCCTTATATTATATTTCAGTTTGCATGGGGGAATTTTATAGATCATCCAAAAATAACTGCTAGTTATTGTATAGAATCTGAAGGTGATCGAGTCATAATGGCCCGTCCACACTATCAGGCCTGCCCGACGGGGAGACATTGATACCAGATCTGATAACATCAATTCAGAAACCAAGATGGCGAGTGGCCATGGTGACAGGCACGAAGGTGACGTTAGTGGTGAGGTAACGACGAGCAAACGTGATCAGGTAGAAACTGTGCCGATTAGTAAACTCAAGTCAGTCATGGGCTGGATGGACAAAGTTTACACTTTCAAATTATAGTGCTTTGGTGACCCTTCTTTCCTCACTGATGGTGACAGCATTATGATAGCACGTCAGTGATTACACTCTCTCTCTCTCTCTCTCTCTCTCTCTCTCTCTCTCTCTCTCTCTCTCTCTCTCTCTCTCTCTCTCTCTCTCTCTCCCCAAACAGGTCCATAGTTTAGGATCCTTAAGCTATTTCTCCTATTGCCAACTTTATTAGTTTGTAAATAGTATAGTATTTAAATTTTGGTATTCTAGGAAAGTTTTTATGTCCTTACCTCTGTTGGTTGGATTTGTTACTCAAATTGGGTTTAATCAGTTTTTGTAAAACCATATTATGGTTACGATTTAGCTCTAAGATTGATAAGTTTTTTTTAACATTAAAGTTCATAGAAATAAGGTTGGCAAAAATAATTAACTTTCGAATTGTTGTTAAGGATGTTTTATAAGATAGCCTGTAGGGTGACAAGTGGTCCAAATGCACTTTTCTTAGTGATTTGAGTACCTCCTAGTGATTATCATTCTTGGGAAGTTATTATATGTCATTGGTGTCCGCTTTGTTCTCTTTACCCGTCAGTCTTTGCCATCTGAAAGAGTAGAGATCGTGGGCTACACTCCATCTGGTAGCACTTTTGTTGCCAGAGCCTTTCGTGTGGTTTTCCCGCTTCTGACGTCAACCACCTCATTCTCACTACCCATTAGGATCTGGTATCATTATTTGCCGTTGGGCATAAACCAATGGTATGGACAGGCCTAAGTATCAGGTTTTACTCGACAGCCAGATCAAAACCCTGCCCATTATTGAAATTTTACAGATATTTCACTCACTGTTCACAAGTCATAACATTCATATTTGATATCCGTACCTAAAGCTTAAAACTCTCTTGAAGCTGCCACTGTTATGGTTTGTTAACTACCTTACTACCTTCCATAAGGGTAGTTATTGGCCAATATTTCCTTTCCCCAAAAAATTGGTTTATGCTGTCCATCAATAGCCACACTTCCTTTAATATTTGCTTTGAATTTATAGAACTAATAACAATGTCCACAGCATCAAGAGGCCTAGTTTCGTCTGAGTGACAAAGGGTCTTCAAATTTTGCGTAGCAATATTTAAATCTTTTAACACTATTTTAGTAATGAATATAGCTTTTACATTTACAATTGCTTACAGCCTTTTCCCAAAATCTAATCTAAATGTTCTAACCAAGAATGGTTTATTCATAATTTCACGATTAATTCCTCTAGTGTCTACCATGTGTAATGCTGAGGTAGTTTTAGCAAATCCACTATTGTAGTACTACTGATTTTTAAAACAAAAGTAACACATAGGCCTACTAAAGTCGGTGCCATATCTCCATGGCACGCCGTTTCATCACTTGAAATAGATCAACTGTGCGTATTATTAGAAGCTTCATTAGGATAACTAACTTTTGTACCAAATAGAGAAGGGGAACAAATAAAGCTTTAGCTCGAGCATTTAGGTTAATGTCAATACTGATACACAACTAACGCCTCAACCACGAGGATATGTTCAAATACACAAGGAAATGTTAGTAACTGCAATAATAAAGTTTGCAGAACTATTTCGAAGCAGCCTACGTTTCACACTAATTCTTTGAAAAATAGACTAAAATGAAACAAAAATTTCTATAGAATTTATTTGAATTAAGAGTGATAAATAGGTATAAGAATGAAGGTTTAATTTACTTAGTCTTTGCTCATTACATATACAGACCTTTACAAATAAACAATTTTACAGTTTCAAAATAAATATAAAATGAGAGAAAACCATCTCTTTTGGTGAATCTAAAAGTGGAGCCTTAATTAAACTATTATAAAATAATAATTCGGTAATATTATTATTATCAGTTATCAAGTACTCTACAAGTTATGCAGTACATTGACTAAAAAGATTCCGAACGAGCCTTGCTTGGAAATAGTCTGAATATTACAGTACTGTACTTGAATTAGTATAAAAAGTTTAAATAAGGGTTTACATCAATATTAAAATAATAAAATCTCTCATTTCCACAATGTTTGATATGACATGTATACAACCATATACTTTTCTAAGAATTTTTTTGCAGCTTAGAACTAGCTTGCCAAAGATGTTTACTATAAATGCCCACTGATCATATACTCGATCAATAAGTTTCCCATAGTTCATATTTGAATCATCACAGAGACTTTAATTCTAGACTGACTTGCTTCTTCACTTCCATCTCCATCCAGTCTTTCACTGGAGATTGAGAGTTATGTACAGTTTTTCAATCCCAATACTCCTCGTCAATCTCGCCCATCTCTACATAGGACTCTGTCACAGACAGGGGTGATGGACACAATGTCCAAGTCTTAGGATCTCCTGACCTGTACTTTTGACAAACGCCTGCTTCACCACAATTTGCCAGGCCGTGAGACACAGGCAGCATGTCCATCCTGGTGAAAACCTTCTGGAAGAAAGCCTGGTCGAATTTGAAGAAGACCTCAACCTCGTGCTCAACTGGATGCAATTCACGGGAGCGGAAGTCTCTTATGAACCGTGGGAACTTGTGAGATATGCTGCCCTCTGACAGGTCCTTCACTACAAACCAAGGAGCACCGGGGTTATAGAGCTCAAAACCCTCCCATATGCAAGGGATGTCTTCGTCCGTCTTCTTGGCCATCACGAGACGACTGATACACCTAGTGGGAGATTGGTAGACCTCCGCCAGATACATTTTGAACCGACCAGTCAACAGGTAATAAACGACTAGCCTGTGCAAAGTAAGGTCCAGACTGGCACACCCATACTTACTGTGTCCGTGGGGTGGCCTCATTCGAAACCAGGCACCCATCATCCCCTTCAAACTTGTGGTGTCCATTTCTGCCTCAATTGGTTTCGGTAAGAGGCTCTTTGCTTTCCTCATCTCGCGGTACTCGTCAAGGTGCACAATATGTGAGATGAAGTAATTTTCCTCAAAGTTATCTTGTTTTAAATCCAAGCTATAGGCATTTTGCGGGACCCACATGTAGGACTTTTCCTCTTCGTTGCGAATGATTAGTCTGTCAAGACGAACGTCATACAACTCGTGTGCCTACAGAGAAGGCAAGTATTGGATATTTATTAAGTCATGAACTTCAATGCTAAAGAAAAGCTGACTAATATTTAAAGCATGGTGCCAGTTTTGAAATTTTGCAAAAAAGTTTTTTCAACTGAGAGTTTTAAAGGCTTTGACGCTTCATGCGATTCAATTATAGAAAAAAAATCAGTGCACTGAAATTACAGTAAGCCATTGAAATTGTTTGCAGACAAATGAAATTACTTTATCTATGGTCTTATTATGCAATTGTGTTAGGTGACAAATGTCAGAGGGGTTGCTGGAAGGTAGGCATCGTCCTCGGGAAGTATGGTGTACTAGGTGAAAACGCGGGTGCCTAGAGACTGCTAGATGTGTGTGTGTGTTGAACAAGAGCTGGTGATAACTTTTTTTTTTTTTTTTCCAAGAAGATATATAAATAAGTATACATGGGTAAGATTGGCAAATGGACAAGTGTTAGAAAGGGCATTAATGGATTGTGTGTTGATAAGATGGATATTTAAAAGATTGAAAGTTGTTTGTGTTTAAGGGTATGGCTAACAGTATATCTAATAATTCTTTAGTTGTAGCAAAAGAGTGAGGATGTAAAAGGGAGGGAGTGAAGGTACAAGAATTGGAAAACCAGAGGTAAAAGGAGAGTATCAAGAAAGGTTGGAAGTGGCTTATAAAAGCCTGAAAGTGAGAGAAACATTATTTAGAGGAGTGGAAGTTAGTAAAAAATTATTTTTTGGCCAGCAAGTGATGTGTGTGATAAGAGGATTGTTGAAGGCAGCAGGAGTTTAAGGTGTAAAAGAAAAAGAGGGCATTTAAAGATAAAAAGTATGAAAGAGAAAAAAAATGAAGTAAAACTTAAGGTAGCTGAAGAAAAGAGGGCAGCTGATTGGAGGAGGGGTTAGCGAGTGGGTCGTCCATATGAAGAGAACAAGTTGTAGTTTTGGAAACAAGTGAAAAGAGTAAAGAAGGGAAGATCAAGAAATGAAAAGACAGTGAAAGAAAAATGGAATGTTGTTGAAAGGAGAAGAGGCAAGGAAAAGGTTGGCTTAATATTTTGAAAGGTTGCTGAATATTGTGGATAGTAAGGCAGATATAAGTGCTGTTGCAGGTGCTAAGGTGCCAGTGATGGGAGACGAGAATGAGATATATATTATAAGAAAGTGAAGAGAGCACTACATTGAGCAAGAGCAGGAAAAGCACCCAGTATGGCTGATGTGAGGGCCGAGATGTTTAAAGGAAATGTGTGTGACCGTACTAGAATGGTTGGCGAGATCATTTGATATATGTTTTATGTTGGCAAATAGGTCGGTGAATTGGATGTGTGCATGCATTTGTCCACTATACAAAGGTAAGGGAGATGTGCACGAGTTTTAATTCTATGGGTATTAGTTTGTAGTGTGTATGGTAGCCTAGCGTGTTAATAGGATCAAGATAGAAACACATGATACAGTCTTAGAAGTGCAAGGGGTTATAGAAGAGGTAGGGAGATTTATGGATCAGGTTTTTATAGTTAAGTAGGTATGCAAGAAATATTTAGCTAGAGGTAATGAGGTATATGTTGCATTTATGGATCTATAGAAAGCTTATGATCAAGTTAACAGGAAAGGAATGTGGAATGTGATGAGGTTTAATGGAATTGGTAGAAGGTTGTTGCATCCAGTTAAGAGTTTATAAATGGGCAGTAAAGTGTATTAGGATAGGGAATGAAGCAAGAGAGTGGTTTATAGTGAGAATTGGGCCAAGACAGGGATGTGTGATGTCGTCCTGCTTGTTCAATTTTTTTGTTAATGGAGCTGTAAGAGAGGTGAATGCTTTTG